>NC_139718.1:1682793-1707603 GCF_964188405.1 Protomyctophum parallelum | reverse complement strand
ACACCCTGCATGCCCTAACTGAACTAAACACACCCCTGCATGCCCTAACTGAACTAAACACACCCCTGCATGCCCTAACTGAACTAAAGACACCCCTGCATGCCCTAACTGAACTAAAGACACCCCTGCATGCCCTAACTGAACTAAAGACACCCTGCATGCCCTAACTGAACTAAAGACACCCCTGCATGCCCTAACTGAACTAAAGACACCCCTGCATGCCCTAACTGAACTAAACACACCCCTGCATGCCCTAACTGAACTAAAGACACCCCTGCATGCCCTAACTGAACTAAACACACCCCTGCATGCCCTAACTGAACTAAAGACACCCCTGCATGCCCTAACTGAACTAAAGACACCCTGCATGCCCTAACTGAACTAAACACACCCCTGCATGCCCTAACTGAACTAAAGACACCCCTGCATGCCCTAACTGAACTAAAGACACCCCTGCATGCCCTAACTGAACTAAAGACACCCCTGCATGCCCTAACTGAACTAAAGACACCCCTGCATGCCCTAACTGAACTAAAGACACCCCTGCATGCCCTAACTGAACTAAAGACACCCCTGCATGCCCTAACTGAACTAAAGACACCCCTGCATGCCCTAACTGAACTAAAGACACCCTGCATGCCCTAACTGAACTAAAGACACCATGCATGCCCTAACTGAACTAAAGACACCCCTGCATGCCCTCAACTGAACTAAAGACACCCCTGCATGCCCTAACTGAACTAAAGACACCCCTGCATGCCCTAACTGAACTAAAGACACCCCTGCATGCCCTACGAACTAAAGACACCCTGCATGCCCTAACTGAACTTAAAGACACCATGCATGCCCTAACTGAACTAAAGACACCCCTGCATGCCCTAACTGAACTAAAGACACCCCTGCATGCCCTAACTGAACTAAAGACACCCCTGCATGCCCTAACTGAACTAAAGACACCCTGCATGCCCTAACTGAACTAAAGACACACCCTGCATGCCCTAACTGAACTAAAGACACCCCTGCATGCCCTAACTGAACTAAAGACACCCCTGCATGCCCTAACTGAACTAAAGACACCCTGCATGCCCTAACTGAACTAAAGACACCCCTGCATGCCCTAACTGAACTAAAGACACCCCTGCATGCCCTAACTGAACTAAAGACACCCTGCATGCCCTAACTGAACTACAGACACCCTGCATGCCCTAACTGAACTAAAGACACCCTGCATGCCCTAACTGAACTAAAGACACCCTGCATGCCCTAACTGAACTAAAGACACCCTGCATGCCCTAACTGAACTAAAGACACCCTGCATGCCCTAACTGAACTAAAGACACCCTGCATGCCCTAACTGAACTAAAGACACCCTGCATGCCCTAACTGAACTAAAGACACCCTGCATGCCCTAACTGAACTAAAGACACCCCTGCATGCCCTAACTGAACTAAAGACTCCCCTGCATGCCCTAACTGAACTAAAGACACCCTGCATGCCCTAACTGAACTAAAGACACCCCTGCATGCCCTAACTGAACTAAAGACACCCTGCATGCCCTAACTGAACTAAAGGCACCCCTGCATGCCCTAACTGAACTAAAGACACCCCTGCATGCCCTAACTGAACTAAAGACACCCCTGCATGCCCTAACTGAACTAAAGACACCCCTGCATGCCCTAACTGAACTAAAGACACCCCTGCATGCCCTAACTGAACTAAAGACACCCCTGCATGCCCTAACTGACCTGAAGACACCCTGCATGCCCTAACTGAACTAAAGACACCCTGCATGCCCTAACTGAACTAAAGACACCCCTGCATGCCCTAACTGAACTAAAGACTCCCCTGCATGCCCTAACTGAACTAAAGACACCCCTGCATGCCCTAACTGAACTAAAGACACCCCTGCATGCCCTAACTGAACTAAAGACACCCCTGCATGCCCTAACTGAACTAAAGACACCCCTGCATGCCCTAACTGAACTAAAGACACCCCTTTGGCCCTAACTGAACTAAAGACACCCCTGCATGCCCTAACTGAACTAAAGACACCCCTGCATGCCCTAACTGAACTAAAGACACCCCTGCATGCCCTAACTGAACTAAAGACACCCTGCATGCCCTAACTGAACTAAAGACACCCTGCATGCCCTAACTGAACTAAAGACACCCTGCATGCCCTAACTGAACTAAAGACACCCCTGCATGCCCTAACTGAACTAAACACACCCCTGCATGCCCTAACTGAACTAAAGACACCCTGCATGCCCTAACTGAACTAAAGACACCCTGCATGCCCTAACTGAACTAAAGTCACCCCTGCATGCCCTAACTGAACTAAAGACACCCCTGCATGCCCTAACTGAACTAAAGACACCCTGCATGCCCTAACTGAACTAAAGACACCCTGCATGCCCTAACTGAACTAAAGTCACCCCTGCATGCCCTAACTGAACTAAAGACACCCTGCATGCCCTAACTGAACTAAAGTCACCCCTGCATGCCCTAACTGAACTAAAGACACCCTGCATGCCCTAACTGAACTAAAGTCACCCCTGCATGCCCTAACTGAACTAAAGACACCCTGCATGCCCTAACTGAACTAAAGACACCCCTGCATGCCCTAACTGAACTAAAGACACCCCTGCATGCCCTAACTGAACTAAAGACACCCCTGCATGCCCTAACTGAACTAAAGACACCCCTGCATGCCCTAACTGAACTAAAGACTCCCCTGCATGCCCTAACTGAACTAAAGACACCCTGCATGCCCTAACTGACCTAAAGACACCCCTGCATGCCCTAACTGAACTAAAGACACCCCTGCATGCCCTAACTGAACTAAAGGCACCCCTGCATGCCCTAACTGAACTAAAGACACCCCTGCATGCCCTAACTGAACTAAAGACACCCCCTGCATGCCCTAACTGAACTAAAGACACCCCCTGCATGCCCTAACTGAACTAAAGACACCCTGCATGCCCTAACTGACCTAAAGACACCCCTGCATGCCCTAACTGAACTAAAGACACCCCTGCATGCCCTAACTGAACTAAAGACACCCCTGCATGCCCTAACTGAACTAAAGGCACCCCTGCATGCCCTAACTGAACTAAAGGCACCCCTGCATGCCCTAACTGAACTAAAGACACCCCTGCATGCCCTAACTGAACTAAAGACACCCTGCATGCCCTAACTGAACTAAAGGCACCCCTGCATGCCCTAACTGAACTAAAGACACCCCCTGCATGCCCTAACTGAACTAAAGACACCCTGCATGCCCTAACTGAACTAAAGACACCCCCTGCATGCCCTAACTGAACTAAAGGCACCCCTGCATGCCCTAACTGAACTAAAGACACCCCCTGCATGCCCTAACTGAACTAAAGACACCCTGCATGCCCTAACTGAACTAAAGACACCCCCTGCATGCCCTAACTGAACTAAAGACACCCCCTGCATGCCCTAACTGAACTAAAGACACCCTGCATGCCCTAACTGAACTAAAGACACCCCCTGCATGCCCTAACTGAACTAAAGACACCCTGCATGCCCTAACTGAACTAAACACACCCCTGCATGCCCTAACTGAACTAAAGACACCCTGCATGCCCTAACTGAACTAAAGACACCCTGCATGCCCTAACTGAACTAAAGACACCCCTGCATGCCCTAACTGAACTAAAGACACCCCTGCATGCCCTAACTGAACTAAAGACACCCCTGCATGCCCTAACTGAACTAAAGACACCCCTGCATGCCCTAACTGAACTAAAGACACCCCTGCATGCCCTAACTGAACTAAACACACCCCTGCATGCCCTAACTGAACTAAAGACACCCCTGCATGCCCTAACTGAACTAAAGACACCCCTGCATGCCCTAACTGAACTAAAGACACCCCTGCATGCCCTAACTGAACTAAAGACACCCTGCATGCCCTAACTGAACTAAAGACACCCCTGCATGCCCTAACTGAACTAAAGACACCCCTGCATGCCCTAACTGAACTAAAGACACCCCTGCATGCCCTAACTGAACTAAAGGCACCCCTGCATGCCCTAACTGAACTAAAGACACCCCTGCATGCCCTAACTGAACTAAAGACACCCTGCATGCCCTAACTGAACTAAACACACCCCTACATGCCCTAACTGAACTAAAGACACCCCTGCATGCCCTAACTGAACTAAAGACACCCCTGCATGCCCTAACTGAACTAAAGACACCCCTGCATGCCCTAACTGAACTAAAGACACCCCTGCATGCCCTAACTGAACTAAAGGCACCCCTGCATGCCCTAACTGAACTAAAGACACCCCTGCATGCCCTAACTGAACTAAAGACACCCTGCATGCCCTAACTGAACTAAAGACACCCCTGCATGCCCTAACTGAACTAAAGACACCCTGCATGCCCTAACTGAACTAAAGACACCCCTGCATGCCCTAACTGAACTAAACACACCCCTGCATGCCCTAACTGAACTAAACACACCCCTGCATGCCCTAACTGAACTAAACACACCCCTGCATGCCCTAACTGAACTAAAGACACCCCTGCATGCCCTAACTGAACTAAAGACACCCTGCATGCCCTAACTGAACTAAAGGCACCCCTGCATGCCCTAACTTAACTAAAGACACCCCTGCATGCCCTAACTGAACTAAAGACACCCCTGCATGCCCTAACTGAACTAAAGACACCCCTGCATGCCCTAACTGAACTAAAGGCACCCCTGCATGCCCTAACTGAACTAAAGACACCCCTGCATGCCCTAACTGAACTAAAGACACCCTGCATGCCCTAACTGAACTAAAGACACCCTGCATGCCCTAACTGAACTAAAGACACCCCTGCATGCCCTAACTGAACTAAAGACACCCCTGCATGCCCTAACTGAACTAAACACACCCCTGCATGCCCTAACTGAACTAAAGACACCCCTGCATGCCCTAACTTAACTAAAGACACCCCTGCATGCCCTAACTGAACTAAACACACCCTGCATGCCCTAACTGAACTAAAGACACCCCTGCATGCCCTAACTGAACTAAAGACACCCCTGCATGCCCTAACTGAACTAAACACACCCCTGCATGCCCTAACTGAACTAAAGACACCCCTGCATGCCCTAACTGAACTAAAGACACCCCTGCATGCCCTAACTGAACTAAAGACACCCCTGCATGCCCTAACTGAACTAAACACACCCCTGCATGCCCTAACTGAACTAAAGACACCCTGCATGCCCTAACTGAACTAAACACACCCTGCATGCCCTAACTGAACTAAACACACCCCTGCATGCCCTAACTGAACTAAAGACACCCCTGCATGCCCTAACTGAACTAAAGACACCCCTGCATGCCCTAACTGAACTAAAGACACCCCTGCATGCCCTAACTGAACTAAAGACACCCCTGCATGCCCTAACTGAACTAAACACACCCCTGCATGCCCTAACTGAACTAAAGACACCCTGCATGCCCTAACTGAACTAAAGGCACCCCTGCATGCCCTAACTGAACTAAAGACACCCTGCATGCCCTAACTGAACTAAAGGCACCCCTGCATGCCCTAACTGAACTAAAGACACCCCTGCATGCCCTAACTGAACTAAAGACACCCTGCATGCCCTAACTGAACTAAACACACCCCTACATGCCCTAACTGAACTAAAGACACCCCTGCATGCCCTAACTGAACTAAAGACACCCCTGCATGCCCTAACTGAACTAAAGACACCCCTGCATGCCCTAACTGAACTAAAGACACCCCTGCATGCCCTAACTGAACTAAAGGCACCCCTGCATGCCCTAACTGAACTAAAGACACCCCTGCATGCCCTAACTGAACTAAAGACACCCTGCATGCCCTAACTGAACTAAACACACCCCTACATGCCCTAACTGAACTAAAGACACCCCTGCATGCCCTAACTGAACTAAAGACACCCCTGCATGCCCTAACTGAACTAAAGACACCCCTGCATGCCCTAACTGAACTAAAGACACCCCTGCATGCCCTAACTGAACTAAAGGCACCCCTGCATGCCCTAACTGAACTAAAGACACCCCTGCATGCCCTAACTGAACTAAAGACACCCTGCATGCCCTAACTGAACTAAAGACACCCCTGCATGCCCTAACTGAACTAAAGACACCCTGCATGCCCTAACTGAACTAAAGACACCCCTGCATGCCCTAACTGAACTAAACACACCCCTGCATGCCCTAACTGAACTAAACACACCCCTGCATGCCCTAACTGAACTAAACACACCCCTGCATGCCCTAACTGAACTAAAGACACCCCTGCATGCCCTAACTGAACTAAAGACACCCTGCATGCCCTAACTGAACTAAAGACACCCCTGCATGCCCTAACTGAACTAAAGACACCCCTGCATGCCCTAACTGAACTAAAGACACCCCTGCATGCCCTAACTGAACTAAAGACACCCTGCATGCCCTAACTGAACTAAAGACACCCTGCATGCCCTAACTGAACTAAAGACACCCTGCATGCCCTAACTGAACTAAAGACACCCCTGCATGCCCTAACTGAACTAAAGACACCCCTGCATGCCCTAACTGAACTAAACACACCCCTGCATGCCCTAACTGAACTAAAGACACCCTGCATGCCCTAACTGAACTAAAGACACCCCTGCATGCCCTAACTGAACTAAACACACCCCTGCATGCCCTAACTGAACTAAAGACACCCCTGCATGCCCTAACTGAACTAAAGACACCCCTGCATGCCCTAACTTAACTAAAGACACCCCTGCATGCCCTAACTGAACTAAAGACACCCCTGCATGCCCTAACTGAACTAAAGACACCCCTGCATGCCCTAACTGAACTAAACACACCCCTGCATGCCCTAACTGAACTAAAGACACCCCTGCATGCCCTAACTGAACTAAAGACACCCCTGCATGCCCTAACTGAACTAAAGACACCCCTGCATGCCCTAACTGAACTAAAGACACCCCTGCATGCCCTAACTGAACTAAAGACACCCCTGCATGCCCTAACTGAACTAAACACACCCCTGCATGCCCTAACTGAACTAAAGACACCCTGCATGCCCTAACTGAACTAAACACACCCTGCATGCCCTAACTGAACTAAACACACCCCTGCATGCCCTAACTGAACTAAAGACACCCTGCATGCCCTAACTGAACTAAAGACACCCTGCATGCCCTAACTGAACTAAAGACACCCTGCATGCCCTAACTGAACTAAAGACACCCTGCATGCCCTAACTGAACTAAAGACACCCCTGCATGCCCTAACTGAACTAAACACACCCCTGCATGCCCTAACTGAACTAAAGACACCCCTGCATGCCCTAACTGAACTAAACACACCCCTGCATGCCCTAACTGAACTAAAGACACCCTGCATGCCCTAACTGAACTAAAGGCACCCCTGCATGCCCTAACTTAACTAAAGACACCCCTGCATGCCCTAACTGAACTAAAGACACCCCTGCATGCCCTAACTGAACTAAAGACACCCCTGCATGCCCTAACTGAACTAAAGGCACCCCTGCATGCCCTAACTGAACTAAAGACACCCCTGCATGCCCTAACTGAACTAAAGACACCCTGCATGCCCTAACTGAACTAAAGGCACCCTGCATGCCCTAACTGAACTAAAGACACCCTGCATGCCCTAACTGAACTAAAGACACCCTGCATGCCCTAACTGAACTAAAGACACCCTGCATGCCCTAACTGAACTAAAGACACCCCTGCATGCCCTAACTGAACTAAACACACCCCTGCATGCCCTAACTGAACTAAAGACACCCCTGCATGCCCTAACTGAACTAAAGACACCCTGCATGCCCTAACTGAACTAAAGACACCCCTGCATGCCCTAACTGAACTAAAGACACCCCTGCATGCCCTAACTGAACTAAAGACACCCCTGCATGCCCTAACTGAACTAAACACACCCCTGCATGCCCTAACTTAACTAAAGACACCCCTGCATGCCCTAACTGAACTAAAGACACCCCTGCATGCCCTAACTGAACTAAAGACACCCCTGCATGCCCTAACTGAACTAAAGACACCCCTGCATGCCCTAACTGAACTAAAGACACCCCTGCATGCCCTAACTGAACTAAAGACACCCCTGCATGCCCTAACTGAACTAAAGACACCCCTGCATGCCCTAACTGAACTAAACACACCCCTGCATGCCCTAACTGAACTAAAGACACCCTGCATGCCCTAACTGAACTAAAGACACCCCTGCATGCCCTAACTGAACTAAACACACCCCTGCATGCCCTAACTGAACTAAAGACACCCTGCATGCCCTAACTGAACTAAACACACCCCTGCATGCCCTAACTGAACTAAACACACCCCTGCATGCCCTAACTGAACTAAAGACACCCCTGCATGCCCTAACTGAACTAAAGACTCCCCTGCATGCCCTAACTGAACTAAAGACACCCCTGCATGCCCTAACTGAACTAAAGACACCCTGCATGCCCTAACTGAACTAAAGACACCCTGCATGCCCTAACTGAACTAAAGACACCCCTGCATGCCCTAACTGAACTAAACACACCCCTGCATGCCCTAACTGAACTAAACACACCCCTGCATGCCCTAACTGAACTAAACACACCCCTGCATGCCCTAACTGAACTAAAGACACCCCTGCATGCCCTAACTGAACTAAAGACACCCTGCATGCCCTAACTGAACTAAAGACACCCTGCATGCCCTAACTGAACTAAAGACACCCCTGCATGCCCTAACTGAACTAAACACACCCCTGCATGCCCTAACTGAACTAAACACACCCCTGCATGCCCTAACTGAACTAAACACACCCCTGCATGCCCTAACTGAACTAAAGACACCCCTGCATGCCCTAACTGAACTAAAGACACCCCTGCATGCCCTAACTGAACTAAACACACCCCTGCATGCCCTAACTGAACTAAACACACCCCTGCATGCCCTAACTGAACTAAAGACACCCCTGCATGCCCTAACTGAACTAAAGACACCCCTGCATGCCCTAACTGAACTAAAGACACCCTGCATGCCCTAACTGAACTAAAGACACCCTGCATGCCCTAACTGAACTAAAGACACCCTGCATGCCCTAACTGAACTAAAGACACCCTGCATGCCCTAACTGAACTAAAGACACCCTGCATGCCCTAACTGAACTAAAGACACCCTGCATGCCCTAACTGAACTAAACACACCCCTGCATGCCCTAACTGAACTAAACACACCCCTGCATGCCCTAACTGAACTAAAGACACCCCTGCATGCCCTAACTGAACTAAAGACACCCCTGCATGCCCTAACTGAACTAAAGACACCCCTGCATGCCCTAACTGAACTAAAGACACCCCTGCATGCCCTAACTGAACTAAAGACACCCTGCATGCCCTAACTGAACTAAAGACACCCTGCATGCCCTAACTGAACTAAAGACACCCCTGCATGCCCTAACTGAACTAAAGACACCCTGCATGCCCTAACTGAACTAAAGACACCCTGCATGCCCTAACTTAACTAAAGACACCCCTGCATGCCCTAACTGAACTAAACACACCCCTGCATGCCCTAACTGAACTAAAGGCACCCCTGCATGCCCTAACTGAACTAAACACACCCCTGCATGCCCTAACTGCTCCCTGTCAGCAGGTCGCTGCATGCCTTGCATGGTCTCCTCCGCATCACTAGGGTGAATGCCAAGTCCATTTTATTCATGTAGCACATTTAAAAACAACAGCAGTTGAACCCAAAGTGCTTTCCAGAGAACAGACCATAGTCTATCCACAGTGCAATAAGAAAACAGGCCAAACAAACAAAACAACAACAAAGCAGTGAACAACAATAAACAATAACTTCACACTGTAGGAGTGGCAGAGAGAAGGAGATTTATTCTCTGATTGGAAAAGCCAATGATGGTGGCACTCCGTTTATTCAGAAAACAGAGAGAGAACAACAAACTTGTCGCATAGGTAAAATACGTCAACCCTGGTGATTACGTCAACACCTCTGAGGTGTGTTTCTTTACTCTTAAAGGTAACACACTATGCCCTGCATTAAGGTGAGAGGAACAATTATAAAACATGGGCAAGAACGGGCAAGAATGGGCAAAGAACGCAGTGAACCGTCATTAACAACTGTTCAGTGTGTGTCTATCCACCACAACACTGTATTCAAAGCCAGACTAAAAAGGTGTGTTTAAACATGTCCAGGGTGGGGCTATAAGCCTTGATGTGGAGTGGAAGGTCGTTTCTAAAGTCTAGGTGTGGCTGAACGTGAAGTATTCTATTCATTGTAATGTGAAGAGCTTTGGAGAAAAGCGCCATATAAATGCAGACCAATTTACCACTGTTTACTGTAATGAACCACTAATCTTATTTCAACACAACATTAATCTAATCCCAGATCTACTCTCATATCATTATAGCTTATATACTAAGCTATTAATGAAGAGTAATTATCCATGATTCTCAACCCTGTTTTGCAGATGTACTGTACATAAGCCGAGTACATTACGTTGATATGTTGAGTAACCGTTTGAGTCTTTAACCCATTCTGACCGGGCACCCATTTTGGTGTCGGTATCATGTCGTGCTTTACCTATTGAAAAAATAGCAGATCTACAAGCTAGTTTCCAGGAACTACATTTTGGGCAGACAAGATTGTCGTTGTCCAGTCAGTCAGTGTTTATTGTTGTTTATTGTTTATAAGGATCCCCATTAGCTTTGGCCTTGACTAAAGCTAGTCTTCCTGGGGTCTGACACAGACAGACATTTAACATTATTATTATTATTATTATTATTGTTTATTGTTTATAAGGATCCCCAGTAGCTTTGGCCTTGACAAAAGCTAGTCTTCCTGGGGTCCGACACAGACAAACATTTAACATTATTATTATTATTATTATTGTTTATTGTTTATAAGGATCCCCAGTAGCTTTTTCTTTGACAAAAGCTAAAGCTAGTCTTCCTGGGGTCCGACACAGACAGACATTTAACATTTAACAAAGGCAATACTTACAATTGTTTACAAACACTAACTCAAAATAAAACATAGTAAAATAAAATATAAAATAAGAAAATAAAAAAACATAGGAGAAATAAAAAACAAAGAAACATAGCAAAAAAATCACTTTCAACACATTACACATTATTACTGCTCTATAGATAATAGAAGATTTAATAATATTTGTTCTTGGTTTAGGTGCCACCAAAACACCCCAACTGGCTTGTCTAGTCATATGGTTATGTTCGTCTCTTACATGTGCTAAACCTGTTCAAAGAAATACTGTGGTTTTTTTGTCCATTAATACATTTCTGAAAAACGTAAGAATACGTGAATGTAATCTATTCTCTTAAATTTATATTTTTTGTCCCACGATTTTGTAACCCATTTTTCACCCCTGTGTCAATCATCCTGTGATGTGATCCTGGGCTCTACACACCCTCCGCCAACCTAGGGAGAGCAACGGACTTAACTCATGCTTCCTTCATGCTTGAGTGTCCAAGTTGCTCCTTTACACCTGACAGGGGGGAGTTTCCCTGGTTGGACGTAGCGCGTGGAAGGAACACGTTATTCCAACCAGTTCCTTTCCCCTCCATCAGGCGCCCCGGCTGGCCAGGGGGAGGCAGTTTAGAGACCAGGATTACGGCATGTTTTTGTGAGGGTACCTACCCTAGGGGACACGGGGAGAACATGTGAGGGTACCTACCCTAGGGGACACAGGGAGAACATGTGAGGGTACCTACCCTATAGGGGACACGGGGAGAACATGTGAGGGTACCTACCCTAGGGGACACAGGGAGAACATGTGAGGGTACCTACCCTAGGGGACACGGGGAGAACATGTGAGGGTACCTACCCTAGGGGACACGGGGAGAACATGTGAGGGTACCTACCCTAGGGGACACAGGGAGAACATGTGAGGGTACCTACCCTAGGGGACACGGGGAGCACATGTGAGGGTACCTACCCTAGGGGACACGGGGAGAACATGTGAGGGTACCTACCCTAGGGGACACGGGGAGAACATGTGAGGGTACCTACCCTAGGGGACACGGGGAGAACATGTGAGGGTACCTACCCTAGGGGACACGGGGAGAACATGCAAACTCCACACAGAAAGGCCAATGTAATCTATTCTCAACAGTAAGCCATGATAGATTTCTGTGCATTTCTGTAATGTGTGTCCTGTTGGAACACTGGAGAGCTAATCTGGCAGCTTTGTTTTGAGCTATTTGTAATTTATGTATGTCTGTTTTTGTAGCCGATGACCAGATGACTGGGCAATACTCAAGATGTGATAACACTAGAGCTTGAATTACTGCTTTCCTAGTGTTTAGTGTTATGTAGCTAGAACATTTGTTATGTAGCTAGAACATTTCACAAATGTGACTCCAGAGGTTCAAGGTTGTACTTCAGCGGGAACCCCTTTTGGTGTTAGCATTATGTTATGCTTTATAGCTATTGAAAAATAGCAGATCTACAAGCTCATAGCGCGCCACCGAGTGGCGCGCTATGAGCTTGTAGGCCTGCTATTTTTTCGAAACAGAAACATAGCTTTTTCAGAAAACTGTCAGGATGTAGAAGACATTTGTAGAATCTGATCTCAGGTCAGAATGGTCAGGTCAGTCTTATGACAGTTGAATGTGGGAACAAGAATATTCTTTTGCGCTTCCCAGCTAAATATTGTGCAATAGTCTTTTATATATATATATTAGTGCTGTCAGGCGATTACATTTTTTAATCACGATTAATCGCATGATTTGTGTAGTTAATCGCGCGATTAATCGCAATTAATCGCAAAACCTTTTTTGCTCTAAATACAATGATGAACTGAAAGAAAACGCGGTATTGTGTTGTAGCCAAATGAAGGAACACATTAGCAGCTTCCAAAGGCTTTTATTTAACACATTCTGAACGGGAACCCATTTGGTGTTAGCATCATGTTATGCTTTAGCTATTGAAAAATAGCAGATCTACAAGCTCATAGCGCGCCGCCGAGTGGCGCGCTACGAGCTTGTAGGTCTGCTATTTTTTTTTAATCGAAGAACGACTGACATTTTTTAGAATCTGATCTCAGGTCAGAATGGGTTAACCAAGTGCAGCTATTACAAGGGCAATACAAATGTCTGGTTTAAACTTTAGACAGTCAGAACCTAGAACCTAGAACTAAGAAACAGTCTGTCTCAGTGTCCCAGTGAACTAAGAAACAGTCTGTCTCAGTGTCCCAGTGAGACTCAGAAACAGTCTGTCTCAGTGTCCCAGTGAGACTAAGAAACAGTCTGTCTCAGTGTCCCAGTGAGACTAAGAAACAGTCTGTCTCAGTGTCCCAGTGAGACTAAGAAACAGTCTGTCTCAGTGTCCCAGTGAGACTAAGAAACAGTCTGTCTCAGTGTCCCAGTCAGACTAAGAAACAGTCTGTCTCAGTGTCCCAGTGAGACTAAGAAACAGTCTGTCTCAGTGTCCCGGTGAGACTAAAAAACAGTCTGTCTCAGTGTCCCAGTGAGACTAAAAAACAGTCTGTCTCAGTGTCCCAGTCAGACTAAGAAACAGTCTGTCTCAGTGTCCCAGTGAGACTAAAAAACAGTCTGTCTCAGTGTCCCAGTCAGACTAAGAAACAGTCTGTCTCAGTGTCCCAGTCAGACTAAGAAACAGTCTGTCTCAGTGTCCCAGTGAGACTAAGAAACAGTCTGTCTCAGTGTCCCAGTCAGACTAAGAAACAGTCTGTCTCAGTGTCCCAGTGAGACTAAGAAACAGTCTGTCTCAGTGTCCCGGTGAGACTAAAAAACAGTCTGTCTCAGTGTCCCAGTGAGACTAAAAAACAGTCTGTCTCAGTGTCCCAGTCAGACTAAGAAACAGTCTGTCTCAGTGTCCCAGTGAGACTAAAAAAAAAGTGTCCCAGTGACACTAAGAAACAGTCTGTCTCAGTGTCCCAGTGAGACTAAGAAACAGTCTGTCTCAGTGTCCCAGTCAGACTAAGAAACAGTCTGTCTCAGTGTCCCAGTGAGACTAAGAAACAGTCTGTCTCAGTGTCCCAGTCAGACTAAGAAACAGTCTGTCTCAGTGTCCCAGTCAGACTAAGGTGAAGTTACTCTTTCAAACGACAAAAACATTATATATATGAACCTTTATTGAGAAAAGGATATCCCCTTGAGATGTATCATCTCGTTTTCCAGACAGCAAATACAGAACAATTACAACAAGTACACATTCATACTTTTGACAGCATCCATGGTGATATCCTCCTCTTCATACAGTAAACCTTTTGACAGCATCCATGGTGATATCCTCCTCTTCATACAGTAAACCTTTTGACAGCATCCATGGTGATATCCTCCTCTTCATACAGTAAACCTTTTGACAGCATCCATGGTGATATCCGCTCTCCTCTTCATACAGTAAACCTTTTGACAGCATCCATGGTGATATCCGCTCTCCTCTTCATACAGTAAACCTTTTGACAGCATCCATGGTGATATCCGCTCTCCTCTTCATACAGTAAACCTTTTGACAGCATCTATGGTGATATCCGCTCTCCTCGTCATACAGTAAACCTTTTGACAGCATCCATGGTGATATCCGCTCTCCTCGTCATACAGTAAACCTTTTGACAGCATCCATGGTGATATCCGCTCTCCTCTTCATACAGTAAACTGTAAATGACCTCTTGGTCGTTCTATTATTAATTATTATTATTCTTTGTCTTGAGGTTGAGGTCATTAAGTGGAAGAACACCGGTCAGGCTTGAGTGGACGTCGTGTGTAAATAACAGAACACGTCGGTCAGAGAGAATGTCGTTAACATTTTATACTGGCTAGACATCCAGGCCCGAGGCCGTACTGCCAGGCACCAGACAAATAATTAATCAGACCAGTGTGTGTGTGTCCGGTGGAAACCTCGTATGAATCTGATCTCAGGTCAGAATGGGTTAAACCACACACGTTTAACCCATCCAGGCCCGAGGCCGTACCGCCAGCCACACAGACAAATAATTAACCCACACACGTTTTAACCCATTCTGACCTGAGGCCGATTCTAAAAGAAAATATGGCTTCTAATGTTTCAATGTCAGTGGTGCTCAACCTTTTTCATGTCAAGGACCCCCAGAATTATCTGTATTTGACCCCCATCTGAAAATATGTAGTTCCAGGGACCCCCCCTCAGAAGCAAAGACTTGAGTTAAAAACGTTCACTCTGAAAGAATATATTCAAAGATTTGCACCACATTTTCTTCAAAAATAGCAGATCTACAAGCTCGTAGCGCGGCACTCGGTGGCGCGCTACGAGCTTGTAGGTCTGCTATTTTTCAATAGCTAAAGCATAACATGATGCTATAGAAACACCAAAAAGGGTTCCCGCCGTACTGACTGGGTTAAAAATGCGTCCATGAGCACTGAACCAATGGAGACGTCACGCTGGGACGTCTGGCTCAGGCTCAAAGTAAATACGTAGAATCTTGAGGCACTTTAGTTAGTTCTCACTACATTAAACCTCTACTACTCCATGAGAAATGAAAGGCAGTGGAAAAGGTGATGTGAGGTGATGTGTTTTAGCCTCGCGGCACTTCTAAGGAGTGTGTGAAATAATTTATTAGGAACAATCCTTTGAGATTAATTAACCATCTCGTTTTCCAGGGGGTCAAAGGGCAGTTCACACAATACACTTCATACGTAAAGACACTTTATACAAACAATTCAACCAGACAAAACAAAACAAGACAAAACAATACAATTCCTAGATAAACAAGAAACGAACAACAAAACAACATTTCACATAGCGTGGACATAACGTAGACATAACACATGGATCATTGCGTGTGTTATGTCTACGTTATGTCCACGTTATGTGAAATGTTGTTTTGTTGCAGTTTTTGTTTTGTTGTTGTTTGTTTCTTGTTTATCTAGGAATTGTCTTGTTTTGTTTTGTCTTGTTGAATTGTTTGTAAAAAAAGTGTCTTTATGTATGAAGTGTACTTTGTGAATTGCGGAGCCCCTTGAAACGAGATGGTTAGTTCATCTCAAGGGAATGTTCCTAATACATAATTTCAGACCCTCCTTAGAAGTGTACAGAAGTACAGTATATGGTGCAATAATGCAGTTTCATGCAAACTGTACATCGTCGGCAGCAGTGTTGTTTTTTGGCGGAACATTTTGATTTTAGTTTTAGTCATTAATATAGTCTCTTGAATAGTTTTAATTTAGTACCTGGAATGTAGTCACATGGAATGTTTTAGTGTTTTAGTCGACTTGATGCCGTCGTAATGACTGACTCGGTGCCGCAAAATGGCAAAAGGCTTGCAAAATGTGCAAAATGCTTGCAAAATGTGCAAAATGCCGTGCAAAATGCTTGTCATTCAGCCTCACTTTGAGTTGCTCAGTGGACTGTCTCTCACACAGCGATATGGAGAAAAATATCACACCCACGTGACGTGAGCGGCACTGTTATCACCATACATCACATTCCGTGCTCAGCCAGTCAGCTTGAGCACATTCCGCGCACGTGCGCACGCACACACACACACACACACACACACACAGCCTCAAAATACAACAAAGCTCAGTGTTAGGGAACGCTGTAGCAATTTACAATTTAGGCATTTAGCAGACGCTCTTAATCCAGAGTGACTTACATTAAGCAAGAACAAAAAAGCATGGGAATACATCACATAAAAAGCATTTATCATGAAACATGCGTAAGCTAAGAACGTAACAGTGGAATATCTATATAATGAAACTATATTATAAACTATACATATATACTATACTATGCTATACGTGTGGAAGACCCATAGATCCATAGATCCATACACCCATAGATCCATAGACCCCAAGGTAGCCGCAATTAAGTAATAAATATAGCAATAGAGTTCAAAGGGTGCAGATGAAGAACAGCTGCACTAATTGGCGTCGTTAAGGCGTGCATGGCAACAGTTTGTGTCGTGTGTGATTTCACACCAGAAGATATAAGATGATGCACCGTGTTGAAAATGACTGTAGACGCTGAGAGACAGACAGACAGACAGACAGACAGACAGACAGACAGGGTGATGTTGTGTTGGACCGTTTCCAAAGCAGGAGGACCAAAGCGAGCCTATCATGCTGCTGTAGCAGTGAGGAAGAAACTGTATTCCTTTGGAGGCTACTGTGATGGAGGGACCTTCAACAACAAGGATCAGATGGATGTCCATGTCTTCAACACAGTGTCTTTATCCTGGAAGAAGTTACCTCCAGTGGAACCAGGAAGAGGAGACGGTCACCTTGAGGTTCCATCCAGGCGCTACGACCACACAGCTGTGTTGGTTGAAGATAAAGTCTACATCTGGGGAGGGAGGCCTTACTGCAATGTGCTTTATGCATTTGATGTCGACGCCCACAGATGGTTCAAACCCAGGGTTTCTGGAGCTGTTCCAAAGGGGAGGAGCTTCCACTCAGCCTGTGTGTTGGAGAAGGTCATGTTTATCCATGGAGGAATCACCAAGCTGACTGGATACACTAATGACATGTACAAGTTGGACACCAGCACAATGGTCTGGTCTGTAATTAACACCAGAGGAACTCCACCTCCTGCTTCATGGTGTCACTCTGCCACCATCATTGGTACCAAGATGTTTGTATTCGGGGGCCGTGGGTTCCATGAGGTCTACAACAGCATCAGAGTGTTTGACACAAAGACAAACGTCTGGCTGGACACACCTTCTGCACAGCTTCTACCAGAAGGACGCTGTGTTCATTCAGCATTTACCAACAATGGACAGCTGTACATATTTGGTGGCGCTAACTTTGACTTAAAGTTCAATGATGTGTGGAAATTCAGTCCAGAGACCTCCTTGAAGAAGGTTGAGCCCAAGGGGAAAGGACCATGTCCAATGCAGGGTATGTGCTGTTGCATTGTGGGAGATTGTATCATCCTCTTTGGAGGAAGGAAAGGAGATCACACTGTCTCTGATGAGCTGTTCATCTTAGACTTGAGTCCTAGTCTTAAGACGTTATGTAAACTAGAAGTTATTCAGTACGCTCTGGACCAATCAGAACTCCCACACGACATCAGGTGGGAACTGGCAGCCATGGCAACCAACGACAACAGACAACAACAACAATAACAACCGAGACCACATTCCAGACGAAGGAACAGCAGAAAGATCAACAAATGATGGATCAACATCTCATCCCACCTGATGGTGAGCCACCTCTCAGCATCACTTACTGAGATTCAAACCTCAGGAGACTCCTTCTCTCCAGACAGGCTCTCTAACCATTCAGCTAGGCATCAAACAATGACAATTGTTCCGTCCAACACAATGCGGTGGAAACACAAACCTGTGTCTGTATGTTCCAAACTGAACACGGTGGAACTCTCCTTATTGTGTATTTATGTCTATGATCTTTTTTTATTTAAAGGACCAAGCTGTCCTGAAAGGACTTGGTCTTCTATTGCTATTGTTATTGTTAGTTTTTTTTTTCCTTCTCCTTCTGCCAAAAAAATAATAATCGCAAAACTCTGCCTACAGAAAAAACAAAAATCTTAAGGGCGACTGTGGCTCAAGAGGTAGAGCAGGTCGTCCAATAATCCATGGGTCGGCGGTTCGAATCCCGGCTCCTCCTGTCTACATGTGGAAGTGTCCTTGGGCAAAGACACTGAACCCCAAATTGCTCCCGATGTGCTGGTTGGTGCCTTGCATGGCTTCCGCCGCAATCGTTGTATGATTGTGTGTGTGAAGTGATTTGGTGAATGTAATGCACAATCTATGTAAAGCGCTTTGGATAAAGGCGCTATATAAATGCACCATTTACCATTTTATCTGGTACACAGCAAGCTAAAAGGAATCAACACACCAGCACGCCAGAGACCAGAATACTTCAAACTCAAACAAATAGTTAAAAATAGAACTACAAACGCATGTTGGAGATTAAACAACAGCCAGCACCAGCAACTGTGTTTATTTAATCACATGTGAAAAATGTGACTTACAATATGTCGGAGAAACGAGTAAAACAATAGCTTCAAGGCTGAGACAACACAAATACAATATTAACAATGCAAAAAAGACAACTAAAAGGATTGTTCAACATTACATGGCTCACGGCATTGAAGCTCTAAAAGTATCTGGACTTCAACACAATCCCAACTGGACAGTAGGACAAAGACGTTTTAATGAAAAACAATGGATCAAGAACCTCAACACGGATTTTCCTGGCGGTTTAAACATGCCAAAATATTTTGGCAAGTTGTTTTGATTTTGTACCAAAACTCCACAGCCATGATGTATGATGTATGTGATGTATGCCATGCTTTTGTATTTGCTTAACCCATTTAGGCCTAAGGCCGATTCTAAAAACGCCTTCTAAAGCCTGACCTAAGTTTTCTGAAAAACTTCAAATATTTATATAGCAGCATAATTTTTTTGTAATCTTTGAATACTGTACATACTGTACAGAACCCAAAAATGGGTTCCCGGCCTGAGGGGGTAAAACACTAAAAGGGGTTCCCTCCCAGAATGGAAGTCGCTCTGGATCAAGAGCGTCTGATAAATTGTAAATTGTAAGGCAGAGAAATACACAATAATGCATATATTTGGCATTCTAAAATAGCCATTACAGTCTTCCACCACTGCATGCTCAGGAGGTGGAGCAGGTCATCCTATGATCCATGGGTCGGCGGTTCGAATCCCGGCTCCTCCTCCTCCTGTCTACATGTCAAAGTGTCCTTGGGCAAGAAGACACTGAACCCCAAATTGCTCCCGATGTGCTGGTTGGTGCCTTGCATGGCTTCCGCCGCAATCGGTTATGAATGTGTGTGTGAATGGGTGAATGTAATGCACAATCTGTGTAAAGCGCCTTGGATAAAGGCGCTATATAAATGCACCATTTACCGTTTACATCAAAGACAGGAGCATGACCAAACTCCTAAAGCAGAACGCACATTGGAGGTCATTTATTGTGGCTGTATAACGAAAGCTTTATTTATTATATATTATAACGAAAGCTTTATTTATTATATATTATAACGAAAGCTTTATTTCAAAGCAAAGCACGAAGTTACATCTTGTTCTCATGCTAGGGTCAATGCTGCATTATATTAATAATCATGTTTTTCTTTAATAATTAAAACTTTAGCGCCTCTGACTGACATACATACGAATGGAGAACACTTAAAGCGTCAACTGTCTTCATATCACTGCATGTTTGGAGTTTTGAAATAAACACTAAACGGTTTTGCTGACCGTAAAACCCATTTTGGGCGGGAACCCGTGTTTTAAACATTACCGGTATGTTATAATTTAGCTATTGAAAAATAGCAGATCTACAAGCTCATAGCGCGCCACTCGGTGGCACGCTATGAGCTATGAACAGTCTATAATTTTTGGGGTCCTTGACATGAAATATTGAGCACCACTGATACAGAAACATGAGGTATTTCAGAAAGACGACGTCAGGCCTAAATGGGTCAACATCTTTGTTGAGATAATGTATTTTTCTTAAGGAAAAAAAACCCAATTTGAATCATTGAGTTGGAGACGACAAACGCAATGACATTTCAACAAGTATTGACAAAGTTCACTCATTAATGTGAATAACGGTTAATATGTTAATGTCATACTGTGTAACTTTTTCAATGAACCATAAATTGTTCTTTCACTGGAAGCTGTTATGGAATCTTTCGGAGAGCACTTAATCCCTAGACTCCTTCAAAACCGCTCTCAAAGGGCACCTACGGACGGCTGCCATTCGAAACTGGCCCCCGTCAAATCTGAATCACCCCACCCCCCCCTTTTCCCCTCACTGTATGTTTCTTTTCCCTTTTTGCTTCCTTTATGATGAATTCCTGTTCTGTTCTTTAACTACATAGAAGTGTCTATTTGTACGTCTCTAAATGTTTTGATGAATTGAACAATGTGGACCCTGTTGTAAACAAGTGTAATGCTTAATTTGGTCGTCCACAGTCTTTGTATTGAGTTTGTGCTTGAAATGTATAGCCTACTGTAATTCTGCAAACTGTTAATAAATATTTCAATCAGTCAAAATCAAAAAACTTATAACACAGTTAAACAACATAATGAGACAGACACAATTCAGAGTATTGGTATCTTGTATTGGAATACGGAGCCAGCAATGAAGCGTTGCAATGGAACACCATGTACTGAGTCAACACAACGCAGTCAGACAAAGACAGTTATGATGAATATTCTTGTTTTAGCTGCTATAGAACATACTGTACTCTACATACTGTACATACTGTACTGTACTGTAGTGTAGTATGTACTGTAGCCCCTCAGCAAGATGGCCGCCGTCAGAGACTCTGCCTTGAGCCATCTAGCCTTTATATATAATGTCTATGGGCTGGTAGAGTATACAGAGAACTACACATCCCACAATGCACTGGGCCATCCATAGCCTTTATATAGACCGATTCCGTACCGGTTTCATGGTCGCAGCCTACGTATTTCCTGTAGGCGGACTCGACGTAGCTGCGGGGGTAAAACCCTCACCAGGCGCACCTCTTCCACTACAGTGAACGGCAGAGTGACTGATGTTAGTTTGCCTCAAACTTACTCCTTTACCTGCTTTTTTACTAACACTAACATTACAAAGATGCCCAGAACATCGAGATGAACCTGTGTAGTTTATGGCTGCTCCAACAGTAGTGGCAACATAACAAATAAAATAAAACGGAATGTCTAATATCCACCGCGATGGCTGAGACCAGAGCCATTGAGTAATGGTTGAGACAAATGCCTGGTGAGGGTTTTACCCCCGCAGCTACGTCGAGTCCGCCTACAGGAAATACGTAGGCTGCGACCATGAGACCCGCTACGGAATCGGTCTATATAATGTCTATGGGCTGGTAGAGTATACAGAGAACTACACATCCCACAGTGCACTGGGCCATCTAGCTTTTATCCACACTTTTCTTGGGCTGTGTGTGCTCCAGTTCCTGTTTATTTCATTGGATATCATTGGTCATCTGACCAGTTTCATTGGCTTTCATTGGATCAAATCGACAGGAACTGGAGCACACACAGCCCAGGAAAAGTGTGGATATGTCTATGGGCTGGTTAAAGTACAAAGAACTACACATCCCACAATGCACTGGGCCATCTAGCCTTTATAATATGTCAATGGTGAGGAGAAGCAAGGCAGCGGTGGGAGCTAACGTTTGGCTAGCTGTTAGCTAACGTTTGGATAAGCGCTGCGTGCGTGCAGAGGGGGGGGGGGGGGCTTCCGTTTCCCTGCAGGGTGAAGGGAGGGAGGGGACCGTCCGGTTCGTCTTATTGTGGAGAGACGCTCACGATGCACCGAATGCTGTCGAACAAAAGCAAACAAGAATGGAATATTAGTTCACTGTCCGTTACACTGTGTTATTAATATTAGTTCACCGTCCGTTACACTGTGTGGTCAATTTTATTGCTACATGTTGTCGTCGTATATAGTTCAGCTATGTTCTCCTTTGTTTCATTTCAAATTGAGAAAATGGTTAACCCATTCTGACCTGAGATCAGATTTATACGAGGTTTCCACTGGACACACACACACACACTGGTCTGATTAACCCATTCTGACCTGAGATCAGATTCTATAAAAATGTCAGTCGTTCTTCGATTTTTCAAAAATAGCAGACCTACAAGCTCGTAGCTTGCCACTCGGTGGCACGCTATGAGCTTGTAGATCTGCTATTTTTCAATAGCTAAAGCATAACATGATGCTAACACCAAAATGGGTTCCCGTTCAGAATGGGTTATAAACGTTTTAATGTAATACATAATAATTACTATGTTCTGTAGTGATTATATAGTCTGAACATGAATATCAAACGTATCAAAAGGACATACGTTTATTTAAAGATGGAGTGCCACAATGTTTATATTTTTGAAATAAACAGTAATATAGTGACATCACACTATCATCCCCTCCCCTAACCCCTCCCCCTTCATCATACAACTACAGCTGTGGGTGTGGCTTCAGTTCAGGTGGATCACCACCCATCACCACCCACCAGGCAAACCAGGCATGCTTAATGAACTGGTGGGCGTGTCCACATAAAAGCATGATTTTAACAAATACTGTACACTTTTTGGAAAAAGTTCTTCCTCCTTATATTATAATAATACCTGATGATCATGTTTTAGGGTGGAAGAAATCGTGGCACTCCATCTTTAATTGTGTCTGACTAATTTAAAGGTATATCTTCAGTGATTTCATTTAATTCAAATATCACTTTTCTTTTTTCCAGGAGGCCTACCATGGCCCGTGCCCCTCTCCCACCCTCTGCCCGCCCCTGTGGTGTGATGGAACAGCGTTGGAACAGCGCCCCCTGTGGTGTGATGGAACAGCGCCCCCTGTGGTGTGATGGAACAGCGCCCCCTGTGGTGTGATGGAACAGCGTTTCCAGGAGGCCTACCATTTCCCGTGCTTCATCAGCTCGATGGCGTCATTGATCTTGTCCAGGTCCATCCTGTGGGTGATGAACTCGTCTATCTGGACCTTCTTCTGAAGGTACTTCTCCACCATGTCTGGAACCCCGTCCTTACTCTTGAAACCTGGGGGGGCACGCACACACACACACACACACACACGCACACGCACACGCACACGCACACACGCATTAGGATCTCTCCTAAATGGTACCAGCTGCAATAGACAGTGTGTGTCACAAAGACAGTGCTCTGACAGACCTCCAATAGACACACACATAGACTAATAAATATGGACAAAGCGTTCTCCGGGTCTGATATGGACGTAACATGAAGCCAGTCAGTCCTTGAATTGTAAGTCGCCATCTTTCTAGATCCGTTTGGGCCCGGCTGGCCCATTGGCTGGCCCAGACAACGAGGCGGGACTTCCCCCCTTCTTCTTTGTTGGTTTTTATTTTGACTCGAGCGGGGGGGTGGTCCCGATCATAGACTGTAACGGTAGCCACGCCCCTCAGAACATACGCAACTTTATGGTCATTTTTTTATAAATGGAACCAAAAAGAATATTATGACATTAGAAATGAGACTTTAAACTAGTGACTGGAAGCAGAAAGTATTCATGACCATGTTTATTAAGGTAATACAGTCTAGGTGAAGTTGGGCCCAAATACATGGACTTCTATGGCGCTATGGGGTTTTTTTGGGCCCAATGACAGACAGCGCCACAACACAATCGGGACTTTCAGGAAGTCCCGATTTCCTTAGTGGCTTCACAAATTATCTGTCTGACTGCCCCCCCCCTGCCCCCCCCTGTCTGACTGCCCCCCCCTGGTCACACAGTGATCTCACAGACCTCCATTAGAGTGTGTGTGTGTAACACAGTGATCTCACAGACCTCCATTAGAGTGTGTGTGTGTCACAGTGATCTCACAGACCTCCAGTAGAGTGTGTGTGTGTCACAGTGATCTCACAGACCTCCATTAGAGTGTGTGTGTAACACAGTGATCTCACAGACCTCCATTAGAGTGTGTGTGTGTTACACAGTGATCTCACAGACCTCCAGTAGAGTGTGTGTGTGTCACAGTGATCTCACAGACCTCCAGTAGAGTGTGTGTGTGTCACAGTGATCTCACAGACCTCCATTAGAGTGTGTGTGTGTAACACAGTGATCTCACAGACCTCCATTAGAGTGTGTGTGTGTTACACAGTGATCTCACAGACCTCCAGTAGAGTGTGTGTGTCACAGTGATCTCACAGACCTCCAGTAGAGTGTGTGTGTGTAACACAGTGATCTCACAGACCTCCATTAGAGTGTGTGTGTGTAACACAGTGATCTCACAGACCTCCA
>NC_139718.1:1472793-1677793 GCF_964188405.1 Protomyctophum parallelum | reverse complement strand
TTTGCAGTAAGTGATGTCACTTACTGCCGGCAAATCAGAGCACCTGTTTGAGCCTGACTAACCAGACACTGAATATCAACTGAATGTTAACGTCAAGTATTGTTGGGTGCGATTTGAGATAGTTAGGTGACCCCTGGGTCCCCACTCCCCCCAACCCCCCCTCCCCCCTCCTCCACTGACCTGGGTGGTACTCGGTGACCCCGGGTCCCCCCCCCCCCACTCACACTGACCTGGGTGGTACTCGGTGACCCGGGTTCCAACGCTCTCCACGATGCCCCCCCCCTCGTGACCCAGCACGGTCGGGAAGCCGGCCTCGTGCTTCCCCTCGAACATGTGGTACAGGTCGGTGTGGCACACCCCGGTGGCCACGATCTGCAATGACACCCACACAATGACACCCACACAATGATACAACTTGTGGCACACCTCGGTGGCCACGATCTGCAATGACACCCACACAATGATACAACATGTGGCACACCCCGGTGGACATGATCTGCAATGACACCCACACAATGACACCCACACAATGACACCCACACAATGACACCCACACAATGACAACATGTGGCACACCCCGGTGGACATGATCTGCAATGACACCCACACAATGACACAACATGTGGTACACCCCGGTGGACATGATCTGCAATGACACCCACACAATGACACCCAAACAATGACACAACATGTGGTACACCCCGGTGGCCACGATCTGCAATGACACCCACACAATGACACAACATGTGGCACACCCCGGTGGACATGATCTGCAATGACACCCACACAATGACACCCACACAATGACACAACATGTGGTACACCCCGGTGGACATGATCTGCAATGACACCCACACAATGACACCCACACAATGACACCCACACAATGATACAACATGTGGTACACCCCCGGTGGACATGATCTGCAATGACACCCACACAATGATACAACATGTGGTACACCCCGGTGGACAAGATCTGCAATGACACCCACACAATGACACAACATGTGGTACACCCCCGGTGGCCACGATCTGCAATGACACCCACACAATGATACAACATGTGGTACACCCCGGTGGACATGATCTGCAATGACACCCACACAATGACACAACATGTGGTACACCCCCGGTGGACATGATCTGCAATGACACCCAACACAATGATACATGTGGCACACCCCGGTGGACAAGATCTGCAATGACACCCACACAATGACGTACGTGTTCAACAGACACACAGACTGTAAAACAAATATGGACAAAGCGTTCTCCGGGTCTGATATGGACGTAAGATGAAGCCAGTCAGTCCTTGAATTGTAAATCGCCATCTTTCTAGATCCGTTTGGGCCCAGCTGGCCCATTGGCTGGCTCAGACAACGAGGCGGGACTTCCCACCCTTCTTCTTCGTTGGTTTTCATTTTGACTCGAACGGGGGGTGGCTCCCGATCATAGACTGTAACGGTAGCCACGCCCCTCAGAACATACGCGACTTAATGGTAATTTTTTTAAATAAATGGGACCATTGTTTTCCAAAAATAATATTATGAGACTTTAAACTAGTGACTGGAAGCAGAAAGTATTCATGACCATGTTTATTAAGGTAATACAGTCTAGCTGAAGTTGGGCCCAAATACATGGACCTCTATGGGCTATGGGGTTTTTTGGGCCCAATGACAGCGCCACAACAGGCCATTATATGAACTTTCAGGAAGTCCCGATTTTCTTAGTGGCTTCACAAAATATCTGTCTGACTGCCCCCCTGGTTAAATATCTGTCTGACTGCCCCCCTGGTTAAATATCTGTCTGACTGCCCCCCTGGTTAAATATCTGTCTGACTGCCCCCCTGGTTAAATATCTGTCTGACTGCCCCCCTGGTTAAATATCTGTCTGACTGCCCCCCTGGTTAAATATCTGTCTGACTGCCCCCCTGGTTAAATATCTGTCTGACTGCCCCCCTGGTTAAATATCTGTCTGACTGCCCCCCCTGGTTAAATATCTGTCTGACTGCCCCCCTGGTTAAACATCTGTCTGACTGCCCCCCTGGTTAAATATCTGTCTGACTGCCCCCCTGGTTAAATATCTGTCTGACTGCCCCCCTGGTTAAATATCTGTCTGACTGCCCCCCTGGTTAAATATCTGTCTGACTGCCCCCCTGGACAGACATTATAGATCATCATGTAATTTCCCGTTGGGACGTTATTTTAGTGGATGAGACCGAATATCTTAAAAACATGAATAACTCTTGATCTAAATCAATGCTTCCAATTCTAACCAAAGATTGTGTTTTTTTGACGGCCCGTCGCTTTGTCGCGTTAGAAGTAATCATAGCTTGTTGTTGTTGTCGATAACCCTCGGGGGTGTTTTGGCTACTTCTAGCTACTTCTAGCGACTTCCAAGATGGCGCCGTGCCACCTTGAAATAAGCTGCACATCGCTGGGCGTCGTCCTGATTCAATGGTCCTAAATGCCCCGGGCGTTCGCGGTGTTAACAGAAATCCACTCCCACCACAAACACGGGTGCGTGCGTGCGTGCGTGCATGCGTGCGTGCGTGCATGCGTGCATGCGGTACCTTCATCCGGATCTCGTTCCTCTGGGGCGGGGCCACCTCGATGTTCTCGATGACCAGCGGTTGGTTTGGTCCCCAGGCCACGGCCGCACGACACTTAATGACCTGAACACACACACACGCACAAACGACACTTAATGACCTGAAGAAACACATTCACTAAATCTGCTGCCAAAAACAACACTGTAACATACTGCAGCAGTTGTATACGGAAAGCTTGAATGATCCTCTGCAAAGTGTGTTTCATTAAACCACGTAAACAAACACGCAACTACACACTGTTCTTAACCCATTCTGACCTGAGATCAGATTCATACGAGGTTTCCGCCGGACACACACTGGTCTGATGAACCCATTCTGACCTGAGATCAGATTCTAAAAATGTCAGTTGCTCTTCGATTTTTCAAAAATAGCAGACCTACAAGCTCATATCGCGCCACTCGGTGGCACGATATGAGCTTGTAGATCTGCTATTTTTCAATAGCTAAAGCATAACATGATGCCGACACCAAAATGGGTGCCCGGTCAGAATGGGTTAAAGATGTTTTTCAACCCATTTAGGCCTGAAAAAAAAGTATTCTGAAAGAATATTATATTCAAATATTCGTGTCACGATTTAAAAAAAATAGCAGAAAAATACAGAAACATTGACGTTTTGACGTCAGGCCTAAATGGGTTAAGAGTCATGCTTCAGAAGAAGCCCAGCCCATATGGACTTACAGCAGGGGTTTTCAACAGGTGGTCCGTGGACCACTGGTGGTCTGCGGAGGTATTGCGTGTGGTCCCTGACCATGCATTTAGTAATGTATAGCCACGGAACAGTGAACTAATCCGTCCGTGCACGGTTCCTTATCTATATTATTATAAAGCTTTTATATTAACAGTGAACTAATCCGTCCGTGCACTGTTCTGTTCTGTTCTGTGTAATTGTGTCAATGTTGTCAGAGTTACTGAGAAGTCTGAGGTTATAAGAAATTCCACAGAAAAGGGAAATAGAATCTCAAGAAGGGTGAAGTGGTGAAGCCTGATTAGGAAATGTGCCCGTAGATAGAATCATGTCATCATGTGCTATATCTTGCACGTATTTGACATCTTTTACTATCTGTATATAATATATATTACTATTATTATTACTATTATTAAAATAGCCAATCTATAAGATCATAATGTGTGGATGTAGATCAGCTAGTTGAACTATTTTAAAATATTTTTCAAGATAGTAAAATGTGGCAAAAGGCCAAAAGGCAAAGGCACGCCCAAGATATAGGCTACAGTAGGGTCACATGTGTCAGTACTGTACTGTATCAGTTAAGTCCGACATCGTTTGAGAAACGGTATTCCATAGCAAGTGTTACGAAAGCACTAATTTTAGCCCATATATCCCATTACAACACAACAGTGGTCCCCAGGTTGGTTCTTATAGTCAAGGTGGTGGTCCCCAGGTTGGTTCTTAGTCAAGGTGGTGGTCCCCAGGTTGATTCTTAGTCAAGGTGGTGGTCCCCAGGTTGATTCTTAGTCAAGGTGGTGGTCCCCAGGTTGATTCTTAGTCAAGGTGGTGGTCCCCAGGTTGATTCTTAGTCAAGGTGGTGGTCCCCAGGTTGATTCTTAGTCAAGGTGGTGGTCCCCAGGTTGATTCTTAGTCAAGGTGGTGGTCCCCAGGTTGATTCTTAGTCAAGGTGGTGGTCCCCAGGTTGATTCTTAGTCAAGGTGGTGGTCCCCAGGTTGATTCTTAGTCAAGGTGGTGGTCCCCAGGTTGATTATTAGTCAAGGTGGTGGTCCCTAGGTTGATTATTAGTCAAGGTGGTGGTCCCTAGGTTGGTTCTTAGTCAAGGTGGTGGTCCCTAGGTTGATTATTAGTCAGGGTGGTGGTCCCCAGGTTGATTCTTAGTCAAGGTGGTGGTCCCCAGGTTGATTCTTAGTCAAGGTGGTGGTCCCCAGGTTGATTCTTAGTCAAGGTGGTGGTCCCCAGGTTGATTCTTAGTCAAGGTGGTGGTCCCCAGGTTGATTCTTAGTCAAGGTGGTGGTCCCCAGGTTGATTCTTAGTCAAGGTGGTGGTCCCCAGGTTGATTCTTAGTCAAGGTGGTGGTCCCCAGGTTGATTATTAGTCAAGGTGGTGGTCCCTAGGTTGATTATTAGTCAAGGTGGTGGTCCCTAGGTTGGTTCTTAGTCAAGGTGGTGGTCCCTAGGTTGATTATTAGTCAAGGTGGTGGTCCCCAGGTTGGTTCTTAGTCAAGGTGGTGGTCCCCAGGTTGATTCTTAGTCAAGGTGGTGGTCCCCAGGTTGGTTCTTAGTCAAGGTGGTGGTCCCCAGGTTGATTCTTAGTCAAGGTGGTGGTCCCTAGGTTGATTATTAGTCAAGGTGGTGGTCCCCAGGTTGGTTCTTATAGTCAAGGTGGTGGTCCCCAGGTTGATTCTTAGTCAAGGTGGTGGTCCCTAGGTTGATTATTAGTCAAGGTGGTGGTCCCCAGGTTGATTCTTATAGTCAAGGTGGTGGTCCCCAGGTTGATTCTTAGTCAAGGTGGTGGTCCCCAGGTTGATTCTTAGTCAAGGTGGTGGTCCCCAGGTTGATTCTTAGTCAAGGTGGTGGTCCCTAGGTTGATTATTAGTCAAGGTGGTGGTCCCCAGGTTGATTCTTATAGTCAAGGTGGTGGTCCCCAGGTTGGTTCTTAGTCAAGGTGGTGGTCCCCAGGTTGATTCTTAGTCAAGGTGGTGGTCCCTAGGTTGATTCTTATAGTCAAGGTGGTGGTCCCCAGGTTGGTTCTTAGTCAAGGTGGTGGTCCCCAGGTTGATTCTTATAGTCAAGGTGGTGGTCCCCAGGTTGGTTCTTATAGTCAAGGTGGTGGTCCCCAGGTTGGTTCTTATAGTCAAGGTGGTGGTCCCTAGGTTGATTCTTATAGTCAAGGTGGTGGTCCCCAGGTTGGTTCTTATAGTCAAGGTGGTGGTCCCCAGGTTGGTTCTTATAGTCAAGGTGGTGGTCCCCAGGTTGATTCTTAGTCAAGGTGGTGGTCCCCAGGTTGGTTCTTAGTCAAGGTGGTGGTCCCCAGGTTGGTTCTTATAGTCAAGGTGGTGGTCCCCAGGTTGGTTCTTATAGTCAAGGTGGTGGTCCCCAGGTTGATTCTTAGTCAAGGTGGTGGTCCCCAGGTTGGTTCTTAGTCAAGGTGGTGGTCCCCAGGTTGGTTCTTATAGTCAAGGTGGTGGTCCCCAGGTTGGTTCTTATAGTCAAGGTGGTGGTCCCCAGGTTGGTTCTTATAGTCAAGGTGGTGGTCCCCAGGTTGATTCTTATAGTCAAGGTGGTGGTCCCCAGGTTGGTTCTTATAGTCAAGGTGGTGGTCCCCAGGTTGGTTCTTATAGTCAAGGTGGTGGTCCCCAGGTTGGTTCTTATAGTCAAGGTGGTGGTCCCCAGGTTGGTTCTTAGTCAAGGTGGTGGTCCCCAGGTTGATTCTTATAGTCAAGGTGGTGGTCCCCAGGTTGGTTCTTATAGTCAAGGTGGTGGTCCCCAGGTTGGTTCTTATAGTCAAGGTGGTGGTCCCTAGGTTGATTCTTATAGTCAAGGTGGTGTTCCCCAGGTTGGTTCTTATAGTCAAGGTGGTGGTCCCCAGGTTGGTTCTTATAGTCAAGGTGGTGGTCCCCAGGTTGATTCTTAGTCAAGGTGGTGGTCCCCAGGTTGGTTCTTAGTCAAGGTGGTGGTCCCCAGGTTGGTTCTTATAGTCAAGGTGGTGGTCCCCAGGTTGGTTCTTATAGTCAAGGTGGTGGTCCCCAGGTTGGTTCTTATAGTCAAGGTGGTGGTCCCCAGGTTGGTTCTTATAGTCAAGGTGGTGGTCCCCAGGTTGGTTCTTATAGTCAAGGTGGTGGTCCCCAGGTTGGTTCTTATAGTCAAGGTGGTGGTCCCCAGGTTGGTTCTTATAGTCAAGGTGGTGGTCCCCAGGTTGGTTCTTATAGTCAAGGTGGTGGTCCCCAGGTTGGTTCTTATAGTCAAGGTGGTGGTCCCCAGGTTGGTTCTTATAGTCAAGGTGGTGGTCCCCAGGTTGATTCTTAGTCAAGGTGGTGGTCCCCAGGTTGGTTCTTATAGTCAAGGTGGTGGTCCCCAGGTTGGTTCTTATAGTCAAGGTGGTGGTCCCCAGGTTGGTTCTTATAGTCAAGGTGGTGGTCCCCAGGTTGGTTATTATAGTCAAGGTGGTGGTCCCTAGCTGGGTCACAATCAGTTGAAAACCTGACTTTAATACAGACAGGACACTTTTCACAGTTTACATAATGACAATAAACTCACGTGACGGTTTGCAAACCATGATCAAGTCAATTCCAAAGTGACTGATACCCCCCCCCCCCCCCCCCCCCCCCAGATCCTTACAGGGCAGATTACATAATATACAACATAACATAAAATACCATAAAATAAAATACACCATTAGGCCTGTGACAGGCTCTAGAAACAAACTGGGCTGTCCTTAAATACTTCATAGTTAAATAACCAGTCTAACTTCTGTCCATCATATCTTCCCAGAATAGATCAGGGTTTTGTTTTGTTGCATTAATTGCCTCAAACAGTGGAACCCTCAAATCATCACACAGGGTAAAATAATAAAACACATCATTTAGGTCACATACTGTATAATACATGACATAATCTATTCTCTTCTGGCAGGGCTGAAAACAAACATATACGTGGACACACACACACACACACACACACACACACACACACACACACACACACACACACACACACACACACACACACACACACAAAGAGGGAGTACCTCGGTTTGTTCATTAACCCATTCTGACCTGAGATCAGATTCTAAAAATGTCTTCTACATCCTGACAGTTTTCCATTCTGACCTGAGATCAGATTCTAAAAAACGTCTTCTACATCCTGACAGTTTTCCATTCTGACCTGAGATCAGATTCTAAAAATGTCTTCTACATCCTGACAGTTTTCCATTCTGACCTGAGATCAGATTCTAAAAAACGTCTTCTACATCCTGACCGTTTTCCATTCTGACCTGAGATCAGATTCTAAAAATGTCTTCTACATCCTGACAGTTTTCCATTCTGACCTGAGATCAGATTCTAAAAATGTCTTCTACATCCTGACAGTTTTCCATTCTGACCTGAGATCAGATTCTAAAAAACGTCTTCTACATCCTGACAGTTTTCCATTCTGACCTGAGATCAGATTCTAAAAATGTCTTCTACATCCTGACAGTTTTCCATTCTGACCTGAGATCAGATTCTAAACATGTCTTCTACATCCTGAAAGTTTTCATTCTGACCTGAGATCAGATTCTAAAAATGTCTTCTACATCCTGACAGTTTTCCATTCTGACCTGAGATCAGATTCTAAAAATGTCTTCTACATCCTGACAGTTTTCCATTCTGACCTGAGATCAGATTCTAAAAATGTCTTCTACATCCTGACAGTTTTCCATTCTGACCTGAGATCAGATTCTAAAAATGTCTTCTACATCCTGACAGTTTTCCATTCTGACCTGAGATCAGATTCTAAAAATGTCTTCTACATCCTGACAGTTTCCCATTCTGACCTGAGATCAGATTCTACAAACGTCTTCTACATCCTGACAGTTTTCCATTCTGACCCGAGATCAGATTCTAAAAACGTCTTCTACATCCTGACAGTTTTCCATTCTGACCTGAGATCAGATTCTAAAAACGTCTTCTACATCCTGACAGTTTTCCATTCTGACCCGAGATCAGATTCTAAAAATGTCTTCTACATCCTGACAGTTTTCTGAAAAAGCTATGTTTCTATGTCAGTTGTTCTTCGATTTTTCAAAAATAGCAGACCTACAAGCTCGTAGCGCGCCACTCGGTGGCGCGCTATGAGCTTGTAGGTCTGCTATTTTTCAATAGCTAAAGCATAGCATAATGCTAACACCAAAAGGCCGGTTCTCGCCCAAAATGGGTTAACGCACCAGGAAGGATCTTATCGCCACTCTTTGATAAGCGTGTGAATTAATTACCCCAGACAGACTGCAGGCACTTTATGGCTTCAAGATTAATATCAGTTTTACCTTCCATCATTTCCTGCTGCCTACGTGACTCGAATGCACCGCTCGCCCCTCACACCCCCCCCCCTCCACCCGCCCAGATTAACCCCTTTTGGTGTTTTAAGCATTATTGTGTTATATTACGTTGGCTCTTGAAAAATAGCAGATCTACAAGCTCGTAGCACGGCACCGAGTGCCACGCTACGAGCTTGTAGATCTGCTATTTATTTTTGAAATATCTTGAGGGTCGGCGGCCAATTACAGATAATTCTGGGGGTCCTTTACGTGAAATTGATTGAGAACCACTTGCCACTGACATAGAAACATGAGGGTTTTTTTTCAAGAAAACTGTCTGGATTTAGAAGTCATTTGTAGAATCGTCCTCAGGTCTAAATAGGTTTAAAACAACTCTGTGAAAGTGTCACTTTAAAACAAAATGTAATATTGTGTTAACCCATTTTGACCTGAGATCAGATTCTAAAAAAAAATCTTCTACATCCTGACAGTTTTTCTGAAAAAGCTATGTTTCTATGTCAGTCGTTCTTCGATTTTTCAAAAATAGCAGACCTACAAGCTCATAGCGCGCCACTCGGTGGCGCGCTATGAGCTTGTAGATCTGCTATTTTTCAATAGCTAAAGCATAACATAATGCTAACACCAAAAGGGGTTCCCGCCCCAGAATGGGTCACGGTTAGTTGCTTTTCTTTGTAGTTTTTATGTCTCGGTGTTGTACGACATTGTTTTCACGATGCTTGTCTCTCCAAGTCCCTTTTTTGGAAAAGATATTTTACCGGTCATCTGGTAATCTACTAATGTCAACAGGAGGGTGATCAACATCACAGCCACACAGGGTGTAAAACAATAAATATCACCAAAAGGACACACCTAACACTAAACTAAACAAACTATGTCAACAGTGAGACAGTACAAGATGTTTGCATATGCACTGTATATGCAAACGTATGCATACTATGCAAACTGTGTATGCATACTGTCTGATATACAGTATATTATGCTTGTCTTACTCCATGGGTGGTTAACTGGCGGCCCGGGGGCCACATGCGGCCCCCACCTTCACTTAACCCATTCTGACCCATTCATACGAGGTTTCCACTGGACACACACTGGTCTGATTAATGTGGCCCTCAGGTTAATATCAGAATACTGATATAATATTGGTTCCAGCTGTTTACAATTCCACAACATGCAAAACATGACCCGCTTTAATTACTTCAGTCTAAATTAGTAGCTCAATGCTTCAACACACGTATAATTAAAGGCTTTTGAAATTACATAAAAATAAAAATTTTCAGGATTCCAATTCGAATATAGCAAAAATAGCCGATCTACAAGCTCAAAACGCGTCACGCTGCGACGCGTTTTGAGCTTGTAGATCGGCTATTTTTGTTACGACAGTAATATATGGCCCTAGGGAGTGAGTGTGGAAATATAGTGGCTCTCTCCATCGTCAAAGTTGCCCAGCCCCTTGAATGTTGACTTATGTCTCACTGTTGACATAATTTGTTTAGTTTTTTGTTTGTCCTTCATCTCTTTATCCTTATATCATGTTTACACACCTGTATGTCTGTGAGGCGACAACAATGTTGTTCACCAGGAATAAAGTCCTGTTGAGGTTAAAATATCTTTTTCCAAAAGTGACCCATGGCAAACAAACACTGCAGTACAACACTAACGTGCAAACAATAAACAAATGTGACCACATTTGACTGAGGGACTGCCATTGGATTTTGCAGGGAATCATAGCTTATGTCAGTTTGAATCATAGCTTCAAATTGACATATTGGTTGTTCAGTTTGACCCACACGTTTTGGAGATATGGCTTATAGAGTGATGTCTTGCAGAGAAACAGCGAGTTATTTTTGGCCCGAATAGATTTGGTGAAGATAGGGGTACAAAAAGAAGTATATTTTTTTCGCTGACAAAAAACTACATCAAAACATAATGAAAACTAAGCTATGATGACTAAATCTGTGACTAAATACACTGACAATTTCAACAAATAAAAACTAGACTGTTAGAAAGGGACTAGTGGACAAGAGATCCAGTATAAGTCATTTTACACTTGGTTGCATGCTGAAAATAGCCGATCTACAAGCTCACAACGCGTCACGCTCCGACGCGCTGTGAGCTTGTAGATCGGCTATTTTCATCAAAAACAGTCATTTACAACGGCATCAACGCCCAACAAAATACATTTTAGTCGACTAAATCAACTTTAGATTGAGTCGACTTAAATATCTTATGATATTCAGTCAACTATAAAACCGGACTAAAACCAGACTAAAATGTGACTGAAACTAAATGAAAACTATTCAAGAGACTAAAACGACTAAAACTAAAATCTAAATGTACTGCCAAAAACAACAAGAACAACACTGCTTTGACGGGGACCCAAATGGACCCTTATCGGGTCAGCAACTCTGAGCTGACGCTTCACCTACATTTTGGTTCCATTTGTAGGCGATGCATTCCACGGCTGGGCGTATATGAAAACCAAAGGTTTCAGAAGCAACCCATTCTGAACGGGAACCCATTTTGGTGTCGGCATCACGTTACGCTTTAGCTATTGAAAAACAGCAGATTTACAAGCTCATAGCGCGCCACCGAGTGGCACGCTACGAGCTTGTAGGTCTGCTATTTTTGAAAAATCGAAGAACGACTGACATTTTTTTATAGAATCTGATCTCAGGTCAGAATGGGTTAATAATCAGACCAGTGTGTGTCCAGTGGAAACCTCGTATGAATCTGATCTCAGGTCAGAATGGGTTAATAATCAGACCAGTGTGTGTCCAGTGGAAACCTCGTATGAATCTGATCTCAGGTCAGAATAGGTTAAAGCATGTTTACTCACCTTCCCTGCGGTTGCCATGATGTCAGACTTTACTGCAGCGACCAGCAGATGACCAGCAGATGACCAGCAGATGACCAGCAGATGACCAGGAGATGACCAGCAGATGACCAGCAGATGACCAGGAGATGACCAGGAGATGACCAGCAGATGACCAGCAGATGACCAGGAGATGACCAGGAGAGTTGAGTGGAGGACAGGCAGGCTGACACAGGCTACAGAGCAGACTGCCGGTGAGTAAACAGACTACAACTAAGTATAAGTTCAAGTTGAAGTATATTAAGTATTCTAAGCATACGTCTTTAGGGTTGAGTTGAGGAGAGCAGTCTGACACACAGCACTACACACAGCACAGCACACAGACACACAGCACTACAGCAGGAGAGCAGTCTGTCTGACACACAGACACACAGCACAGCACACAGACACACAGCACTACAGCAGGAGAGCAGTCTGTCTGACACACAGACACACAGCACAGCACACAGACACACAGCACACAGCACTACAGCAGTCTGTCTGACAAACAGACACACAGCAGAGGTTTATATACTGCTGCTGAAGCATGGGGACACGCCCACTGTTGTGTTGATACCCATTCATGCTTTTGTACTTTTACTCAAGTATCGGCTACATTTTGAACTTTTACTCAAGTTGATACTTTGATACTTTAACTGTAAACAGAGTTTCTACACTGCAATATTGATACTTTAACTGTAAACAGAGTTTCTACACTTCAATATTGATACTTTAACTGCAATATTGATACTTTAACTGTAAACAGAGTTTCTACACTTCAATATTGATACTTTAACTGTAAACAGAGTTTCTACACTGCAATATTGATACTTTAACTGTAAACAGAGTTTCTACACTTCAATATTGATACTTTAACTGCAATATTGATACTTTAACTGTAAACAGAGTTTCTACACTTCAATATTGATACTTTAACTGTAAACAGAGTTTATACGCTGCAATATTGATACTTTAACTGTAAACAGAGTTTATACACTTCAATATTGATACTTTAACTGTAAACAGAGTTTATACGCTGCAATATTGATACTTTAACTGTAAACAGAGTTTCTACACTTCAATATTGATACTTTAACTGCAATATTGATACTTTAACTGTAAACAGAGTTTCTACACTTCAATATTGATACTTTAACTGTAAACAGAGTTTCTACACTTCAATATTGATACTTTAACTGTAAACATTGTTTATACACTGCAATATTGATACTTTAACTGCAATATTGATACTTTAACTGTAAACATAGTTTATACACTGCAATATTGATACTTTAACTGTAAACAGAGTTTCTACACTTCAATATTGATACTTTAACTGTAAACAGAGTTTCTACACTTCAATATTGATACTTTAACTGTAAACAGAGTTTCTACACTTCAATATTGATACTTTAACTGTAAACAGAGTTTCTACACTTCAATATTGATACTTTAACTGTAAACAGAGTTTCTACACTTCAATATTGATACTTTAACTGTAAACAGAGTTTCTACACTTCAATATTGATACTTTAACTGTAAACAGAGTTTCTACGCTTCAATATTGATACTTTAACTGTAAACATAGTTTCTACACTTCAATATTGATACTTTAACTGTAAACAGAGTTTCTACACTGCAATATTGATACTTTAACTGTAAACAGAGTTTCTACACTGCAATATATTGATACTTTAACTGTAAACAGAGTTTCTAAACTTCAATATTGATACTTTAACTGTAAACATAGTTTCTACGCTGCAATATTGATACTTTAACTTAAGCAGAAAATGTGAGTAAGTTTTCCTCCACTGACTGATCAATGTATCATAAGACAGTGGCTCCTAAAGGGGGGTCCGGGGACCCCCAGGGGTCATTGAGGGAGTTCCAGGGGGTCCCCAGCTAAACCAAATGGACCCTTAAGGGTCTGTAAAAAAGAGAAAAAGGCCGCACACACGTAGCCACGATGCTGTATATTTATTGACAAGAATCCAACGTTTCGACCTTTCGGCCTTCTTCAGGGAAAACAAATCCCTTATGGGTCTGTAACTCTGAGAGTGTACAAATGGAACCAAATGGACCCTAATGGATCCATTTGGTTCCATTTGTACACTCTCAGAGTTAAATTAACATTGATTTTACAATATAGATGGGGGTCTCAGAGATAGAAATGACAATTAATGGGGGGTCCGTATCCTAATGCATGTTAAACTGGGGGTCCTTGAAATTAAACGGGTTGAGAATCACTGCTAGAGCCGTAAACATCTTCTCTTATGGGGGTCCCTGAATCACTGCTAGAGCCGTAAACATCTTCTCTTATGGGGGTCCCTGAATCACTGCTAGAGCCGTAAACATCTTCTCTTATGGGGGTCCCTGAATCACTGCTAGAGCCGTAAACATCTTCTCTTATGGGGGTCCCTGAATCACTGCTAGAGCCGTAAACATCTTCTCTCATGGGGGTCCCTGGAATACCTCTTCAAATAGGGGGTCCGCGGGGCTAATTAGTGTCAAGGTGGGGGTCCCTGAGACATGAAAAGGTTTGGGAACCACTGCCATAAGGGAGTGGTTCTCAACCTGTGGGTCGGTGCGCCCCCTGGTGGCCTGTGTGGATGTTGCAAGGGGGGGACAGCACATAATTGGCAAAGCACCTGAGATCGGTCAATGAATGACCAATCATATTCCAGGAGCCTTAACCCATTTTGGGGCGGGAACCCCTTTTGGTGTTATGCTTTAGCTATTGAAAAATAGCAGATCTACAAGCTCATAGCTTGTAGGTCTGCTATTTTTGAGAAATCAAAGAACCACTGACATAGAAACATAGCTTTTTCAGAAAACTGTCAGAATGTATATTTATAGAATCTGATCTCATGTCAAAAATGTGACTGATGTGCTGCCATTGGATTTCTTTGAATTATAGTATATATATATATATATATTTATTTATTTTATTATATAATGATAGTATTATCTAGTATGTGAAGAGAGTGCTATTAACTCATTTTGGCGTATGGAGCATGTGTGGTGGCAGGCTCTCAGTCAAATCTGGTCACTTATTATATCAGAGGATCGGTATTTGAGAGATTAATTTATAACTGGAAGTGAAATAGTTAGTGGACTGAATCCCCCCCCCCCCCCTTTGGGGGGGTGGTGTAGCAGGGTTGTTTTCGGCTTTGCTACCTTGAGGTTGCCTGTCTCCAACTCCCTCATCAGCCCACCTGTGAACACTTCTACAATCACCCGGTTCCTCTGAAACTGGACTCTGTACAAATTAACCCTGATTGTCCGTTCATAACCTGGTGTCACTGATGTCCTGCTTGTTTCCTGTTGTGACTAAAATTGTCATTTTGCTATTTCCTGATTCCTGACTCTGCATCTTCTTCAGTTGTACGATATATCTGCCTGGTTCTTGATTAAATACTTTATAATCTACTTCATTATCTACGTGACAATTAGGGGGAAATACAGTGACCCTCATGAGTCATGAACACTTATGAGATAACTTACAGTACGTCGTCTGTGCGAGGCAGTAAAACTATAAAATGATGTGGTTAAATAATGACGGATAATGAATAATAGTCCAATGACACGATAGCGTGGCCTGGTTATCAGCGGTGGACGATAAACAAAACACATTCACTTGAAGCTGATTAACCCATTCTGACCTGAGATCAGATTCATACGAGGTTTCCACTGGACACACACTGGTCTGATTAACCCATTCTGACCTGAGATCAGATTCATACGAGGTTTCCACTGGACACACACTGGTCTGATGAACCCATTCTGACCTGAGATCAGATTCATACGAGGTTTCCACTGGACACACACTGGTCTGATTAACCCATTCTGACCTGAGATCAGATTCATACGAGGTTTCCACTGGACACACACTGGTCTGATTAAAAGCTTTTGTCTTTTTGAAAAGAAAAACGTGTGAGCTTGTAGATCTGCTACTTTATAATATATTTTGTACACATTTTGAACTTGTGAATTGGCACATATTTCTGCACAATGAGTACTTTTACTTGTAGTACTTTTTGATGCCGATACTTTTGTACTTTTACTCAAGTACATTTTCACTTCCGTACTTTTACTCGTAACAAAGTAGTTCTTCTCCACCACTGGACAAGCCACCATGTCACAGACATGTCTGCGCATGTCACAGACAGACCATGCTATATACTGTATGTCTGCGCATACATTAACCCACCATGTCACAGACAGAACATGCTATATACTGTATGTCTGCGCATACATTAACCCACCATGTCACAGACAGACCATGCTATATACTGTATGTCTGCGCATACATTAACCCACCATGTCACAGACAGACCATGCTATATACTGTATGTCTGCGCATACATTAACCCACCATGTCACAGACAGAACATGCTATATACTGTATGTCTGCGCATACATTAACCCACCATGTCACAGACAGAACATGCTATATACTGTATGTCTGCGCATACATTAACCCACCATGTCACAGACAGAACATGCTATATACTGTATGTCTGCGCATACATTAACCCACCATGTCACAGACAGAACATGCTATATACTGTATGTCTGCGCATGTCACAGACAGACCATGCTATATACTGTATGTCTGCGCATACATTAACCCACCATGTCACAGACAGAACATGCTATATACTGTATGTCTGCGCATACATTAACCCACCATGTCACAGACAGACCATGCTATATGCTGTATGTCTGCGCATACATTAACCCACCATGTCACAGACAGACCATGCTATATACTGTATGTCTGCGCATGCCATTGCAATTTCTGGGACATTCGCTTTACAATTTAGGCATTTAGCAGACGCTCTTAATCCAGAGCGACTTACATTAAGCAAGAACAAAAGCATGGGAATACATCACAAAAAAGCATTTATCATGAAACATGCGTAAGCTAAGAAAGTAACAGTGGAATATCTATATTATGAGACTATACATATAAACTATACTACTACTATGCTATTATGTACTATGGCGTGCTATGACTATATACAATGCAATTATAGTGCTGTCTACATAACATGCTATAAGTCTGTATCAGATGCTATAAGTCTACAGAAATGCTATCTAAGGGGGTGGGATAAGTGCTATGGGCCATGATGGAGTCTGAAAAGGTGGGTTTTCAGACTACGGCGGAAGATTGGGAGTGATGCTGCAGTTCTGACTGCAATGGGAAGTGCATTCCACAGTTTTGGAGCCAGAAGGGAGAAGAGTTTGGGACGTGTGGAGCGTTGTCCCGGCGTTTTTAGTGAGGGTACTTCCAGCTTCCCTGCGTTGGCTGATCTGAGTGCGCGGGAGGGTTTGTAGGGTTCAATCATACTTGCCATGAGAGCCATACCTTTGGTTGCCTTGAATGCCAGCATCAGAGTTTTGTATTCTGTGCGGGCAGCGACCGGGAGCCAGTGGAGGGAGCGGAGCAGGGGGGAGACATGTGAGAATTTTGGCTGGTTGAAGACCAAGCGAGCTGCGGCATTTTGGATCAGCTGGAGAGGCTTAAGTGCACATGCTGGTAAGCCAGTAAGGAGGGAGTTACAATAGTCGAGTTTTGAAAAGACTGTTGTCTGGATTAGGAGCTGGGCTGATTCCTGGGTGAGGAACGGTCTAATTCGTCGTATATTATAGAGTGTGAACCTACAAGATCGAGTGACAGCTGTGATGTGAGCGTTGAACGAGAACTGACTGTCCAGGACAACACCAAGATTCCTGGCTGTTGGGACAGACGTTACCAGGGCGTTGTCTACGGAAATAGTTAGCTCCCGCATAGGGCAGGACTTAGCTGGGAAGAAGAGAAGCTCAGTCTTGTCTGGGTTCAGCTTGAGGTGATTGGAGGACATCCACTGTGAGATGTCAGCCAGGCATGCAGTGAGCCAGCTGTGTGCGTTATTGTGTGCGTGCATTATAGAAGTATTATAGAAGTGTATATTTGTATGTCTCTAAATGTTTTGATGAATTGAACATGGTGGACCCTCTTGTAAATAAAGTGGAACGCTTTATGGTGTCGTCCACTCACAGTTAACAGTTGTGCTTGAAATGTACTGTAATTCTGCAAAACTGTTAATAAATACTTCAATCAATCAATCAATCAATCACATGTCACACGTGGAGTCAAGGAGTGTGATAGTGGTGAGCTACAGTAGTGATAACTTAACCCATTTTGGTATTAGCATCATGTTATGCTTTAGCTATTGAAAAATAGCAGATCTACAAGCTCATAGCGCGCCACCGAGTGGCGCGCTATGAGCTTGTAGGTCTGCTATTTTTGAAAAGTCGAAGAACGACTGACATTTTTAGAATCTGATCTCAGGTCAGAATGGGTTAATCAGACCAGTGTGTGTCCAGTGGAAACCTGGTATGAATCTGATCTCAGGTCAGAATGGGTTCAGAGACATACAGTACTGACTGGCCACAACCTCAAAGCCAACCAAACGCAGCAGTCTTTGATGTGGAAACGACATCATAACTTAAGGAACCAGTGTTGTTTTCGTCGACTAAAACCAAGACGAAAAATGTTCGTCGACTACCCTTTTTCCACTGACGAAAACTAAATGGAAACTAAACAAACTAAGCTACGGTGACTAAAACTAAGACTAAATATACTGACAATTTCGTCAACAAATAAAAACTAGACTAAATGTTAGGAAGGGACTAGTGGACAAGAGATTCAGTATAAGTCATTTTACACTTGGTTGCATGCTGAGAATAGCAGATCTACAAGCTCACAACGCGTCGCAGCGCGGAGCTTGTAGATCGGCTGTTTTCAGAAGTGTAAAAACAGTCGTTACGACGGCATCAAGGCCCGCCAAAATACAATTTAGTCGACTTATGACATTTAGTCGACTAAAACACTAAAACATTCCAGGTGACAAAAATGTGACTGAAACTAAATTAAATCTATTTAATACGAGACTATGACTAAAACCTAAAATCTAAATTTGCTGCCAAAAACACAACACTGAGAGGAACTATAACCATGTTCACCCTCATGGTGTCACTCAGGTCACAGATTGTGGATCATAAATCACTCCGTGTCAGATTTGAAGCCGCCCCGCCCACTCCCACAACACGTACAGGCCTGTATCTGCCCCCCCCCCCCCCCCACCCCCCCCCACAACACGTACAGGCCTGTACCTCCAACGCACACCGCGGCAGAACTCGACCACGCCTTGTCCCTGACCTCATATCACTGACTAATACGTTAATACATCAACAAATGCAAACAGCTATATCTACGGAGGACAGAAAGGATAAACGGGGCGGCAGTGTACTGTATTTATTTCATCACACATCACAGCACCTGTCCTCCGTGAACTGCACTGTGGCTCCCAGTCAAATTCAGAATTGACTTCAAACTATACACCACCACCTACAAAGCCCTCAACAACCAACCCTCAATTTCCAGCCTCTGGCCTCAGCCAATTGATTGCCATGGCAACCCCACACCTGCCAATTGATTAGCCCAGAGTTTGGAAGCGCTCGTTATCAGTAAAGCAACCTCCTGCTGCCTCCTGCATTATGTGCAAATTCTAAACACTTAAAAAGGATGACAGGATGTGGAAACTGGATTTTTATGAAACAAACACTTTGCAGAGAGAAAGGATAATTCAAGCTTTCCGTACAGCTGCAATGCTGGTGAGTTTGATGTCGTTTAATACGATCAGAGAGGACTTTTCTGTCTGGATGAATGGGATGTCTGTCTATGGGAAGTTGCACCTAGGTAGCACCTTGCTGGCAAGACGGCAGCCGTGTGAATATCATCAATTGGAACACAGGTCACATAAGGCTGCAGAGGATAATATGTAGTATTATTGTAGATGACTGACTGACTGACTGTCCTCCTGGTATTTTTATGTGTCTGTGGTCAATGAATGACCAATCTGAGAACCTTCTGTATTCGGCCCAATACACAAATGGACTATTATGATTTTATAATCAAAGCATCCGTCTTTGAGAGATTAATTAATAACTGCAATAGTTTGTGTGGCCGAACCTGCCCTCAGGGCTTAGAGAGTGTGTGTGTGTGTGTGTGTGTACTGTGTGTGTACTGTGTGTGTGTGTGTGTGTGTGTGTGTGTGTGTGTGTGTGTGTGTGTGTGTGTGTGTGTGTGTGTGTGTGTGTGTGTGTGTGTGTGTGTGTGTGTGTGTGTGTGTGTGTGTGTGTGTGTGTGTGTGTGTGTGTACAGAGCACAGTGGTGGGGGAACAAAGTAGTGAAATGTTTCCTGGGTTAATTCACAGTTCATATAATGATTATTTCCGGGTGTCGTGGTTTGGGAACCACTATCACATTCCCTGCTGTTGTCTAGTAGTGGTCCGTGGTGGCATTAGTAATATGTGAAGGGGGCCCGGTGGCGCCCCCTAGGGGGCACGGTGGCACAGTCGGTAGTGCTGTCACCTCAGAAGGTCCTGGGTTCGATCGGCAAATAGCCTATATCTGCTAATGAAGTTGACATTCAAAGATAGCTGCAGGACAAGGGTCTTCAACAGATATCTACAGGACATGGGGGTCTTCAACAGATATCTGCAGGACATGGGGGTCTTCAACAGATATCTGAGGACATGGGGGTCTTCAACAGATATCTACAGGACACATGGGGGTCTTCAACAGATATCTGCAGGACATGGGGGTCTTCAACAGATATCTGCAGGACATGGGGGTCTTCAACAGATATCTGCAGGACATGGGGGTCTTCAACAGATATCTACAGGACACATGGGGGTCTTCAACAGATATCTGAGGACATGGGGGTCTTCAACAGATATCTACAGGACATGGGGGTCTTCAACAGATATCTGCAGGACATGGGGGTCTTCAACAGATATCTGCAGGACATGGGGGTCTTCAACAGATATCTGAGGACATGGGGGTCTTCAACAGATATCTGAGGACATGGGGGTCTTCAACAGATATCTGAGGACATGGGGGTCTTCAACAGATATCTGAGGACATGGGGGTCTTCAACAGATATCTGCAGGACATGGGGGTCTTCAACAGATAGCTTCAGGACATGGGGGTCTTCAACAGATATATACAGGACATGGGGGTCTTCAACAGATATCTGCAGGACATGGGGGTCTTCAACAGATATCTGCAGGACATGGGGGTCTTCAACAGATATCTGCAGGACATGGGGGTCTTCAACAGATATCTGAGGACATGGGGGTCTTCAACAGATATCTGAGGACATGGGGGTCTTCAACAGATATCTGAGGACATGGGGGTCTTCAACAGATATCTGAGGACATGGGGGTCTTCAACAGATATCTGCAGGACATGGGGGTCTTCAACAGATATCTACAGGACATGGGGGTCTTCAACAGATATCTGAGGACATGGGGGTCTTCAACAGATATCTGAGGACATGGGGGTCTTCAACAGATATCTGAGGACATGGGGGTCTTCAACAGATATCTGAGGACATGGGGGTCTTCAACAGATATCTACAGGACATGGGGGTCTTCAACAGATATCTACAGGACACATGGGGGTCTTCAACAGATATATACAGGACATGGGGGTCTTCAACAGATATCTGAGGACATGGGGGTCTTCAACAGATATCTACAGGACATGGGGGTCTTCAACAGATATCTGCAGGACATGGGGGTCTTCAACAGATATCTGCAGGACATGGGGGTCTTCAACAGATATCTGAGGACATGGGGGTCTTCAACAGATATCTGAGGACATGGGGGTCTTCAACAGATATCTACAGGACATGGGGGTCTTCAACAGATATCTACAGGACATGGGGGTCTTCAACAGATATCTGAGGACATGGGGGTCTTCAACAGATATCTGAGGACATGGGGGTCTTCAACAGATATCTACAGGACATGGGGGTCTTCAACAGATAGCTGCAGGACATGGGGGTCTTCAACAGATATCTGCAGGACATGGGGGTCTTCAACAGATATCTACAGGACATGGGGGTCTTCAACAGATATCTACAGGACACATGGGGGTCTTCAACAGATATATACAGGACATGGGGGTCTTCAACAGATATCTGAGGACATGGGGGTCTTCAACAGATATCTACAGGACATGGGGGTCTTCAACAGATATCTGCAGGACATGGGGGTCTTCAACAGATATCTGCAGGACATGGGGGTCTTCAACAGATATCTGCAGGACATGGGGGTCTTCAACAGATATCTACAGGACATGGGGGTCTTCAACAGATATCTGAGGACATGGGGGTCTTCAACATATATCTGCAGGACATGGGGGTCTTCAACAGATATCTGCAGGACATGGGGGTTTTCAACAGATAGCTGCAGCACCAGTGGCGTGCACAGATAGACACTAGGGGGTGCTAGAGCAAAATTATTTGTAGTGTGTGGACCATGCGGTGACATTGATCAAATCTTGATAAAAAAAACGCTTCTACTATATTATTTAGCCCCCCCCCCCCCCCCCCCACAATCTACAGCTATGTTTCTATGTCAGTGGTTCTTCGATTAAAGAAAAATAGCAGACCTACAAGCTCGTAGCGCGCCATGAGCTTGTAGATCTGCTATTTTTCAATAGCTAAAGCACCACTTGAGCACCTGCCCCACTAAATGTCTGTGCACGCCACTGTGCAGGATATGGGGGTCTTCAACAGATATCTGCAGGACATGGGGGTCTTCAACAGATATCTGCAGGACATGGGGGTCTTCAACAGATATCTACAGGACATGGGGGTCTTCAACAGATATCTGCAGGACATGGAGGTCTTCAACAGTGGGTCTCGGACCTCTAGGGCAGGCCAGGTTCCCAAAGCCTTCCACTCCTACAGCCCACCTTACCCCTATAAAGATACACTCCTACAGCCCACCTTACCCCTATAAAGATAAACTTTATTGTCCATTAACGCTTACATAAAATGGACATTAGCCTTTGGCACACTGGCAGTCATGGGCTACAAACAATATAAGAAACAACATTACATAAAAGCTGTTACAATTCATGACCCGCTTTAATTACTGGGCGGGAACCCCTTTTGATGTTTTAAGCATTATGTTAAACTTTTAGCTATTGAAAAATAGCAGATCTACAAGCTCGTAGCTTGTAGGACTGCTAAAAAAAAATTAATCGAGAAAATGCAAATCTTTGAATATATATTATTTCAGCGCGAACATTTTCAACTCAAATCTTTGCTTCTGAGTGGGGGGGGGGGGGGGGGGGGCTGGAACAACATATCTTCAGATGGGGGTCGGCGGGGCGAATTACATATTTTTTGGGGGGTCCGTCCTTGACATGAAAATGTTTTGAGAACGTCTGAAGTAGAAATTTTTTTCAGAAAACACGATTTAGAAGACCTTTGTAGAATCGTCCTCACGTCTAAATGGGTTAAAATATGTTATAATAGTCTTCTGTTCTGGACTATAGACAGGGATATGTGTGTGTACAGTATGTATAATATGTTCTGGACTATAGACTGTTGGGTGTACAGTATATTAGTAGCCTATGCATTCGTGGGTATACAGTTATATATACAGTTCTACAGTGTGTGTAAGACAGTAAGACTCCCCTGGTGGTTTTCTGGTTCCCTTTAGTGTATGACATCAGCAGGGTTAAAGGTCACCACTCTCACGGCTAACACAATCTGAGAACCCATCCTCAAACAATAAAGGAAAAACAGCGCCCTCTTTGCCAGTCAACAGTACTGCTAACATGACAGCTAGAACTAGATCATGAGCTAAACCTAGAAGTGTGTCACATGAGCATCCCCTGGTGGACAGACTTGTAAACAGCATGACATGCAGTATAATGGCATAATGCACTGTGAACAGAACAAAGCAACAACAGACATCCTGAACATATAAACTTGTATCCGTTTGTTTCACTGGTACACTAGGGGGACGCCCGAGAGGCATCCTAACCAGATGCCCCGGGGTCTCCTCCCAGTGGGACGTGATCATTGGTCTGCCCCGGGGTCTCCTCCCAGTGGGACGTGGTCCTTGGTCTGCCCCGGGGTCTCCTCCCAGTGGGACGTGGTCCTTGGTCTGCCCCGGGGTCTCCTCCCAGTGGGACGTGATCCTTGGTCTGCCCTGGGGTCTCCTCCCAGTGGGACGTGATCCTTGGTCTGTCCCGGGGTCTCCTCCCAGTGGGACGTGATCCTTGGTCTGCCCCGGGGGTCTCCTCCCAGTGGGACGTGATCCTTGGTCTGTCCTGGGGTCTCCTCCCAGTGGGATGTGATCCTTGGTCTGCCCCAGGGTCTCCTCCCAGTGGGACGTGATCCTTGGTCTGTCCCGGGGTCTCCTCCCAGTGGGACGTGATCCTTGGTCTGTCCCGGGGTCTCCTCCCAGTGGGACGTGATCCTTGGTCTGTCCCGGGGTCTCCTCCCAGTGGGACGTGATCCTTGGTCTGCCCCGGGGTCTCCTCCCAGTGGGATGTGGTCCTTGGTCTGTCCCGGGGTCTCCTCCCAGTGGGACGTGATCCTTGGTCTGCCCCGGGGTCTCCTCCCAGTGGGACGTGATCCTTGGTCTGCCCCGGGGTCTCCTCCCAGTGGGTCGTGATCCTTGGTCTGCCCAGTGGGATGTGCGTCGAGGACCTCCCTATAGGGAGGCGCCCGAGAGGCATCCTAACCAGATGCCTGAACCACCTAAGCTGGCTCCTTTCCAGGCGAAGGAGCAGCGGTTCTACTCCGAGTCTCTCTCGTGTGACTGAACTTCTCACCCTATCTCTAAGGGAGATGCCAGCCACCCGTCGAAGAAAACTCATTCCGTTCGCTTGTATTCGCTACCTTATTCTTTCGGTCATGACGCACACTTCGTGACCATAGGTGAGAGTAGGAACACTTCATGACCATATTTAGAGTAGGAACGAAGATTATTTATTATCCTTAGACAGGTGTGACAAATAAATAATAAACGTCAGATTACGCTGACTGACAAAACACACTGTTTCAATTCAGAAGCACCTTTATTAGACAACTCACCTAATAACACGTGTGTGTGTGTGTGTGTGTGTGTGTGTGTGTGTTAATCTGACGTTAGCAGGTTATTTCATACGACAGCTCCGCTCTGTTCCGTTCCGGCAGCCAATCCCATAGCGGAGGGCGGCGTTCCCATAGCGGAGGGCGGCGTTCCCATAGCGGAGGGCGGCGTTCCCATAGCGGAGGGCGGCGTTCCGGAGCGCTCCGGCCCACGTTCACCCCCGGGTGGGAGAGGAACACGTGTAGCCTCCTCCAGGCGACAGCAGACACAGGTTACTGCAGCCTCCATTGTTGGTGTGACACGGATGAGCAGACACTGCAGGAAAACATGTAACCAATGTGAGAGCCCTGAATACTACTGTACTACTATGGGACTTATGTTGGGATTTGATCAACCCCGGCTGGGTCGCCTGAGTGAGGGGTATGATGTTGAGAGACCCGGAACCCCGTTGACCTCAGGATACATCACTGAGGATACGTCCCTGAGTGAGGGGTATGATGTTGAGAGACCCGAAACCCCGCTGACCTCAGGATACATCACTGAGGATACGTCCCAGGTGCATCCATGCGTTGTATTTTTAGTTATAGTTATTCTATTTATAGTGACTCATATAGGAATAGACTATGTGACAACCGGGTATAGTCTGGTGACCACCGGAGAGACGGGATGACTTCTAAAAATAGACGTCTAAAACACGTCTATTCTTAGACGTGTTTTAGACGTCTATTTTTAGACGTTTTTTATCCCATTTTTAGACGCTCGTCTAATAGCCCATATCGTACGGCATACTGTAGCACGCAGTTTTTCATCATTTTTGAGGATTTGAAAAAAATGAAAAAAACGATGGGTTATAGCCCATCGTTTTTAGATTTTATTTATTTTTTAATCCTCGTTTTTCATAATTTTTGACCATCCCACTGAGCAATAGCCGGCTATTAGACGTGCATCTAAAAATGGGATAAAGAACGTCGAAAAATAGACGTCTAAAACACGTCTATTTTTTGACGTTTTTTATCCCATTTTTAGACGCTTGTCTAATAGCCCATATCGTACAACATACTGTAGCACGCAATGGGTTATTGCCCATCGTTTTTTGAATTTTTGAATTTTTTTTTATCCTGGTTTTTCATCATTTTTTACCATCCCACTGAGCAATAGCCGGCTATTAGACGTGCGTCTAAAAATGGGATAAAAAACGTCTAAAAATAGATGTCTAAAAAACGTCTAAAAATAGATGTCTAAAAAACGTCTAAAAAAAGATGGATTATAGCCCATCGTTTTTTCTTTTTTTAAAAATCCTTAAAAATGATGAAAAACGGCGTGCTATAGTATGCCGTACGGTATGGGCTATAGCCCATGGTCAAAAATGGGATAAAAAACGTCTAAAAATAGACGTCTAAAACACGTCTATTTTTAGACGTGTTTTAGACGTCTATTTTAGACGTTTTTATCCCATTTTTAGACGCTCATCTAATAGCCCATACTGTACGGCATACTATAGCACGCCGTTTTTCAGCATTTTTAAAGATAAAAAAAAAAAAGATGGGTTATAGCCCACCGTTTTTTCATTTTTTTGATATTTTTCAAATCCTCAAAAATGATGAAAAACGGCATGCTATAGTATGCCGTACGGTATGGGCTATTGCCCATGGTCAAAAATGGGATAAAAAACGTCAAAAAATAGACGTCTAAAACACGTCTATTTTTAGACGTGTTTTAGACGTGTATTTTTTGATGAGTTTTTATCTCATTTTTAGACGCTCGTCTAATAGCCCATACTGTACGGCATACTATAGCACGCTGTTTTTCATCATTTTTGGGGATTTGAAAAAAAATAAGAAAAAAAAACCGATGGGTTATAGCCCATCGTTTTTTTAATTTTTTAGATTTTTTTCAAATCCTCAAAAATGATGAAAAACGGCTTGCTATGATGGGCGCGTTCGGCTATGCGCACCGGGAATGTGGTCAGTTTGTTGAGTGTGGTGGGCGGTGACGTCACAGAGTGCGTTCAGTGTGCCTTATTTACGAACGACCAGTTACAACACACCATTCACACTGAGCAACCCTACCCTCAGGGTAGGGTTGCTCAGTGCGTGCACTCGGCACACCCGGTGTGCAGCGCACTGGATTTTCGAACGACAACGCACTGAGTGCACTGAATAAACGAACGACAAGAGAGCACACCAGTGCGTTCAGGGCGCATTTCCGAACGCGCCCATAGTATGCCGTACAGTATGGGCTATAGCCCATGGTCAAAAATGGGATAAAAAACGTCTAAAAATAGACGTCTAAAACACGTCTATTTTTAGACGTGTTTTAGACGACTATTTTTTGACGTTTTTATCCCATTTGTAGACGCTCGTCTAATAGCCCATACTGTACGGCATACTATAGCACGCCGTTTTTCAGCATTTTTGGGGATTTGAAAAAAAAGAAGAAAAAAAAACCGATGGGTTATAGCCCATCGTTTTTTGATTTTTTTCAAATACTCAAAAATGATGAAAAACGGCTTGCTATAGTATGCCGTACAGTATGGGCTATAGCCCATGGTCAAAAATGGGATAAAAAACGTCAAAAAATAGACGTCTAAAACACGTCTATCTTTAGACGTGTTTTAGACGTGTATTTTTTGACGTTTTTATCTCATTTTTAGACGCTCGTCTAATAGCCCATACTGTACGGCATACTATAGCACGCCGTTTTTCATCATTTTTAAGGATTAAAAAAAAAAAAAAAAAAAAAAAACGATGGGTTATAGCCCATCGTTTTTTAATTTTCTTTTTTTTTTCAAATCCTCAAAAATGATGAAAAACGGCATGCTATAGTATGCCGTACGGTATGGGCTATTGCCCATGGTCAAAAATGGGATAAAAAACTTCAAAAAATAGACGTCTAAAACACGTCTATTTTTAGACGTGTTTTAGACGTGTATTTTTTGACGTTTTATCCCATTTTTAGACGCTCGTCTAATAGCCCATACTGTACGGCATACTATAGCACGCCGTTTTTCATCATTTTTGGGGATTTGAAAACAAAAAAAAACGATGGGTTATAGCCCATCGTTTTTTTATTTTTTTATTTTTTTTCAAATCCTCAAAAATGATGAAAAACGGCATGCTATAGTATGCCGTACGGTATGGGCTATTGCCCATGGTCAAAAATGGGATAAAAAACGTAAAAAAATAGACGTCTAAAACACGTCTATTTTTAGACGTGTTTTAGACGTGTATTTTTTGACTTTTTTATCTCATTTTTAGACGCTTGTCTAATAGCCCATACTGTACGGCATACTATAGCACGCCGTTTTTCATCATTTTTGGGGATTTGAAAAAAAAGAAGAAAAAAAAACCGATGGGTTATAGCCCATCGTTTTTTGATTTTTTTCAAATACTCAAAAATGATGAAAAACGGCTTGCTATAGTATGCCGTACAGTATGGGCTATAGCCCATGGTCAAAAATGGGATAAAAAACGTCAAAAAATAGACGTCTAAAACACGTCTATTTTTAGACGTGTTTTAGACGTGTATTTTTAGACGTTTTATCCCATTTTTAGACGCTCGTCTAATAGCCCATACTGTACGGCATACTATAGCACGCTGTTTTTCATCATTTTTGAGGATTAAAAAAAAAAAAAAAAACGATGGGTTATAGCCCATCGTTTTTTAAATTTTGTATTTTTTTTCAAATCCTCAAAAATGATGAAAAACGGCATGCTATAGTATGCCGTACGGTATGGGCTATTGCCCATGGTCAAAAATGGGATAAAAAACGTCAAAAAATAGACGTCTAAAACACGTCTATTTTTAGACGTGTTTTAGACGTGTATTTTTTGACGTTTTTATCTCATTTTTAGACGCTTGTCTAATAGCCCATACTGTACGGCATACTATAGCACGCCGTTTTTCATCATTTTTGGGGATTTGAAAAAAAAGAAGAAAAAAAAACCGATGGGTTATAGCCCATCGTTTTTTTATTTTTTTATTTTTTTTCAAATCCTCAAAAATGATGAAAAACGGCATGCTATAGTATGCCGTACGGTATGGGCTATTGCCCATGGTCAAAAATGGGATAAAAAACTTCAAAAAATAGACGTCTAAAACACGTCTATTTTTAGACGTGTTTTAGACGTCTATTTTTAGACGTTTTATCCCATTTTTAGACGCTCGTCTAATAGCCCATACTGTACGGCATACTATAGCACGCTGTTTTTCATCATTTTTGAGGATTAAAAAAAAAACAAAAACGATGGGTTATAGCCCATCGTTTTTTTATTTTTTTATTTTTTTTCAAATCCTCAAAAATGATGAAAAACGGCATGCTATAGTATGCCGTACGGTATGGGCTATTGCCCATGGTCAAAAATGGGATAAAAAACGTAAAAAAATAGACGTCTAAAACACGTCTATTTTTAGACGTGTTTTAGACGTGTATTTTTTGACGTTTTTATCTCATTTTTAGACGCTTGTCTAATAGCCCATACTGTACGGCATACTATAGCACGCCGTTTTTCATCATTTTTGGGGATTTGAAAAAAAAGAAGAAAAAAAAACCGATGGGTTATAGCCCATCGTTTTTTGATTTTTTTCAAATACTCAAAAATGATGAAAAACGGCTTGCTATAGTATGCCGTACAGTATGGGCTATAGCCCATGGTCAAAAATGGGATAAAAAACGTCAAAAAATAGACGTCTAAAACACGTCTATTTTTAGACGTGTTTTAGACGTGTATTTTTAGACGTTTTATCCCATTTTTAGACGCTCGTCTAATAGCCCATACTGTACGGCATACTATAGCACGCTGTTTTTCATCATTTTTGAGGATAAAAAAAAAAAAAAAAAACGATGGGTTATAGCCCATCGATTTTTAAATTTTGTATTTTTTTTCAAATCCTCAAAAATGATGAAAAACGGCATGCTATAGTATGCCGTACGGTATGGGCTATTGCCCATGGTCAAAAATGGGATAAAAAACGTCAAAAAATAGACGTCTAAAACACGTCTATTTTTAGACGTGTTTTAGACGTGTATTTTTTTACGTTTTTATCTCATTTTTAGACGCTTGTCTAATAGCCCATACTGTACGGCATACTATAGCACGCCGTTTTTCATCATTTTTGGGGATTTGAAAAAAAAGAAGAAAAAAAAACCGATGGGTTATAGCCCATCGTTTTTTTATTTTTTTATTTTTTTTCAAATCCTCAAAAATGATGAAAAACGGCATGCTATAGTATGCCGTACGGTATGGGCTATTGCCCATGGTCAAAAATGGGATAAAAAACTTCAAAAAATAGACGTCTAAAACACGTCTATTTTTAGACGTGTTTTAGACGTCTATTTTTAGACGTTTTATCCCATTTTTAGACGCTCGTCTAATAGCCCATACTGTACGGCATACTATAGCACGCTGTTTTTCATCATTTTTGAGGATTAAAAAAAAAAAAAAAACGATGGGTTATAGCCCATCGTTTTTTTATTTTTTATTTTTTTTCAAATCCTCAAAAATGATGAAAAACGGCATGCTATAGTATGCCGTACGGTATGGGCTATTGCCCATGGTCAAAAATGGGATAAAAAACGTAAAAAAATAGACGTCTAAAACACGTCTATTTTTAGACGTGTTTTAGACGTGTATTTTTTGACGTTTTTATCTCATTTTTAGACGCTTGTCTAATAGCCCATACTGTACGGCATACTATAGCACGCCGTTTTTCATCATTTTTGGGGATTTGAAAAAAAAGAAGAAAAAAAAACCGATGGGTTATAGCCATCGTTTTTTGATTTTTTTCAAATACTCAAAAATGATGAAAAACGGCTTGCTATAGTATGCCGTACAGTATGGGCTATAGCCCATGGTCAAAAATGGGATAAAAAACGTCAAAAAATAGACGTCTAAAACACGTCTATTTTTAGACGTGTTTTAGACGTGTATTTTTAGACGTTTTATCCCATTTTTAGACGCTCGTCTAATAGCCCATACTGTACGGCATACTATAGCACGCTGTTTTTCATCATTTTTGAGGATTAAAAAAAAAAAAAAAAAACGATGGGTTATAGCCCATCGATTTTTAAATTTTGTATTTTTTTTCAAATCCTCAAAAATGATGAAAAACGGCATGCTATAGTATGCCGTACGGTATGGGCTATTGCCCATGGTCAAAAATGGGATAAAAAACGTCAAAAAATAGACGTCTAAAACACGTCTATTTTTAGACGTGTTTTAGACGTGTATTTTTTGACGTTTTTATCTCATTTTTAGACGCTTGTCTAATAGCCCATACTGTACGGCATACTATAGCACGCCGTTTTTCATCATTTTTGGGGATTTGAAAAAAAAGAAGAAAAAAAAACCGATGGGTTATAGCCCATCGTTTTTTTATTTTTTTATTTTTTTTCAAATCCTCAAAAATGATGAGAAACGGCATGCTATAGTATGCCGTACGGTATGGGCTATTGCCCATGGTCAAAAATGGGATAAAAAACTTCAAAAAATAGACGTCTAAAACACGTCTATTTTTAGACGTGTTTTAGACGTCTATTTTTAGACGTTTTATCCCATTTTTAGACGCTCGTCTAATAGCCCATACTGTACGGCATACTATAGCACGCTGTTTTTCATCATTTTTGAGGATTAAAAAAAAAAAAAAAAACGATGGGTTATAGCCCATCGATTTTTAAATTTTGTATTTTTTTTCAAATCCTCAAAAATGATGAAAAACGGCATGCTATAGTATGCCGTACGGTATGGGCTATTGCCCATGGTCAAAAATGGGATAAAAAACGTCAAAAAATAGACGTCTAAAACACGTCTATTTTTAGACGTGTTTTAGACGTGTATTTTTTGACGTTTTTATCTCATTTTTAGACGCTTGTCTAATAGCCCATACTGTACGGCATACTATAGCACGCCGTTTTTCATCATTTTTGGGGATTTGAAAAAAAAGAAGAAAAAAAAACCGATGGGTTATAGCCCATCGTTTTTTTATTTTTTTATTTTTTTTCAAATCCTCAAAAATGATGAGAAACGGCATGCTATAGTATGCCGTACGGTATGGGCTATTGCCCATGGTCAAAAATGGGATAAAAAACTTCAAAAAATAGACGTCTAAAACACGTCTATTTTTAGACGTGTTTTAGACGTCTATTTTTAGACGTTTTATCCCATTTTTAGACGCTCGTCTAATAGCCCATACTGTACGGCATACTATAGCACGCTGTTTTTCATCATTTTTGAGGATTAAAAAAAAAAAAAAAACGATGGGTTATAGCCCATCGTTTTTTTATTTTTTTATTTTTTTTCAAATCCTCAAAAATGATGAAAAACGGCATGCTATAGTATGCCGTACGGTATGGGCTATTGCCCATGGTCAAAAATGGGATAAAAAACGTAAAAAAATAGACGTCTAAAACACGTCTATTTTTAGACGTGTTTTAGACGTGTATTTTTTGACGTTTTTATCTCATTTTTAGACGCTTGTCTAATAGCCCATACTGTACGGCATACTATAGCACGCCGTTTTTCATCATTTTTGGGGATTTGAAAAAAAAGAAGAAAAAAAAACCGATGGGTTATAGCCCATCGTTTTTTGATTTTTTTCAAATACTCAAAAATGATGAAAAACGGCTTGCTATAGTATGCCGTACAGTATGGGCTATAGCCCATGGTCAAAAATGGGATAAAAAACGTCAAAAAATAGACGTCTAAAACACGTCTATTTTTAGACGTGTTTTAGACGTGTATTTTTAGACGTTTTATCCCATTTTTAGACGCTCGTCTAATAGCCCATACTGTACGGCATACTATAGCACGCTGTTTTTCATCATTTTTGAGGATTAAAAAAAAAAAAAAAAACGATGGGTTATAGCCCATCGTTTTTTAAATTTTGTATTTTTTTTCAAATCCTCAAAAATGATGAAAAACGGCATGCTATAGTATGCCGTACGGTATGGGCTATTGCCCATGGTCAAAAATGGGATAAAAAACGTCAAAAAATAGACGTCTAAAACACGTCTATTTTTAGACGTGTTTTAGACGTGTATTTTTAGACGTTTTATCCCATTTTTAGACGCTCGTCTAATAGCCCATACTGTACGGCATACTATAGCACGCTGTTTTTCATCATTTTTGAGGATTAAAAAAAAACAAAAAACGATGGGTTATAGCCCATCGTTTTTTATTTTTTGTATTTTTTTTCAAATCCTCAAAAATGATGAAAAACGGCATGCTATAGTATGCCGTACGGTATGGGCTATTGCCCATGGTCAAAAATGGGATAAAAAACGTCAAAAAATAGACGTCTAAAACACGTCTATTTTTAGACGTGTTTTAGACGTGTATTTTTTGACGTTTTCATCTCATTTCTAGACGCTTGTCTAATAGCCCATACTGTACGGCATACTATAGCACGCTGTTTTTCATCATTTTTGAGGATTTGAAAAAAAAAAAAAAAACGATGGGTTATAGCCCATCGTTTTTAAATTTTTTGATTTTCTTTCAAATCCTCAAAAATGATGAAAAACGGCATGCTATAGTATGCCGTACGGTATGGGCTATTGCCCATGGTCAAAAATGGGATAAAAAACGTCAAAAAATAGACGTCTAAAACACGTCTATTTTTAGACGTGTTTTAGACGTCTATTTTTAGACGTTTTATCCCATTTTTAGACGCTCGTCTAATAGCCCATACTGTACGGCATACTATAGCACGCTGTTTTTCATCATTTTTGAGGATTTAAAAAAAAAAAAAATGATGGGTTATATAGCCCATCGTTTTTTAAATTTTTTATTTTTTTTCAAATCCTCAAAAATGATGAAAAACGGCATGCTATAGTATGCCGTACGGTATGGGCTATTGCCCATGGTCAAAAATGGGATAAAAAACGTCAAAAAATAGACGTCTAAAACACGTCTATTTTTAGACGTGTTTTAGACGTGTATTTTTTGAAGTTTTTATCTCATTTTTAGACGCTCGTCTAATAGCCCATACTGTACGGCATACTATAGCACGCTGTTTTTCATCATTTTTGGGGATTTGAAAAAAAAAAAGAAAAAAAAAACCGATGGGTTATAGCCCATCGTTTTTTTAATTTTTTAGATTTTTTTCAAATCCTCAAAAATGATGAAAAACGGCATGCTATAGTATGCCGTACAGTATGGGCTATAGCCCATGGTCAAAAATGGGATAAAAAACGTCTAAAAATAGACGTCTAAAACACGTCTATTTTTAGACGTGTTTTAGACGACTATTTTTTGACGTTTTTATCCCATTTGTAGACGCTCGTCTAATAGCCCATACTGTACGGCATACTATAGCACGCTGTTTTTCATCATTTTTGGGGATTTGAAAAAAAAGAAGAAAAAAAAACCGATGGGTTATAGCCCATCGTTTTTTGATTTTTTTCAAATACTCAAAAATGATGAAAAACGGCTTGCTATAGTATGCCGTACAGTATGGGCTATAGCCCATGGTCAAAAATGGGATAAAAAACGTCAAAAAATAGACGTCTAAAACACGTCTATTTTTAGACGTGTTTTAGACGTCTATTTTTAGACGTTTTATCCCATTTTTAGACGCTCGTCTAATAGCCCATACTGTACGGCATACTATAGCACGCTGTTTTTCATCATTTTTGAGGATTTGAAAAAAAAAAAAATGATGGGTTATATAGCCCATCGTTTTTTAAATTTTTTATTTTTTTTCAAATCCTCAAAAATGATGAAAAACGGCATGCTATAGTATGCCGTACGGTATGGGCTATTGCCCATGGTCAAAAATGGGATAAAAAACGTCAAAAAATAGACGTCTAAAACACGTCTATTTTTAGACGTGTTTTAGACGTGTATTTTTTGAAGTTTTTATCTCATTTTTAGACGCTCGTCTAATAGCCCATACTGTACGGCATACTATAGCACGCTGTTTTTCATCATTTTTGGGGATTTGAAAAAAAAAAAGAAAAAAAAACCGATGGGTTATAGCCCATCGTTTTTTTAATTTTTTAGATTTTTTTCAAATCCTCAAAAATGATGAAAAACGGCATGCTATAGTATGCCGTACAGTATGGGCTATAGCCCATGGTCAAAAATGGGATAAAAAACGTCTAAAAATAGACGTCTAAAACACGTCTATTTTTAGACGTGTTTTAGACGACTATTTTTTGACGTTTTTATCCCATTTGTAGACGCTCGTCTAATAGCCCATACTGTACGGCATACTATAGCACGCTGTTTTTCATCATTTTTGGGGATTTGAAAAAAAAGAAGAAAAAAAAACCGATGGGTTATAGCCCATCGTTTTTTGATTTTTTTCAAATACTCAAAAATGATGAAAAACGGCTTGCTATAGTATGCCGTACAGTATGGGCTATAGCCCATGGTCAAAAATGGGATAAAAAACGTCAAAAAATAGACGTCTAAAACACGTCTATTTTTAGACGTGTTTTAGACGTCTATTTTTAGACGTTTTATCCCATTTTTAGACGCTCGTCTAATAGCCCATACTGTACGGCATACTATAGCACGCCGTTTTTCATCATTTTTGGGGATTTGAAAAAAAAGAAGAAAAAAAAACCGATGGGTTATAGCCCATCGTTTTTTAATTTTTTTATTTTTTTTCAAATCCTCAAAAATGATGAAAAACGGCATGCTATAGTATGCCGTACGGTATGGGCTATTGCCCATGGTCAAAAATGGGATAAAAAACTTCAAAAAATAGACGTCTAAAACACGTCTATTTTTAGACGTGTTTTAGACGTCTATTTTTAGACGTTTTATCCCATTTTTAGACGCTCGTCTAATAGCCCATACTGTACGGCATACTATAGCACGCTGTTTTTCATCATTTTTGAGGATTAAAAAAAAACAAAAAACGATGGGTTATAGCCCATCGTTTTTTTATTTTTTTATTTTTTTTCAAATCCTCAAAAATGATGAAAAACGGCATGCTATAGTATGCCGTACGGTATGGGCTATTGCCCATGGTCAAAAATGGGATAAAAAACGTAAAAAAATAGACGTCTAAAACACGTCTATTTTTAGACGTGTTTTAGACGTGTATTTTTTGACGTTTTTATCTCATTTTTAGACGCTTGTCTAATAGCCCATACTGTACGGCATACTATAGCACGCCGTTTTTCATCATTTTTGGGGATTTGAAAAAAAAGAAGAAAAAAAAACCGATGGGTTATAGCCCATCGTTTTTTGATTTTTTTCAAATACTCAAAAATGATGAAAAACGGCTTGCTATAGTATGCCGTACAGTATGGGCTATAGCCCATGGTCAAAAATGGGATAAAAAACGTCAAAGAATAGACGTCTAAAACACGTCTATTTTTAGACGTGTTTTAGACGTCTATTTTTAGACGTTTTATCCCATTTTTAGACGCTCGTCTAATAGCCCATACTGTACGGCATACTATAGCACGCTGTTTTTCATCATTTTTGAGGATAAAAAAAAAAAAAAAAAACGATGGGTTATAGCCCATCGTTTTTAAAATTTTGTATTTTTTTTTAAATCCTCAAAAATGATGAAAAACGGCATGCTATAGTATGCCGTACGCCGGTATGGGCTATTGCCCATGGTCAAAAATGGGATAAAAAACGTCAAAAAATAGACGTCTAAAACACGTCTATTTTTAGACGTGTTTTAGACGTGTATTTTTTGACGTTTTCATCTCATTTTTAGACGCTTGTCTGATAGCCCATACTGTACGGCATACTATAGCACGCTGTTTTTCATCATTTTTGAGGATTTGAAAAAAAACGATGGGTTATAGCCCATCGTTTTTAAATTTTTTGATTTTCTTTCAAATCCTCAAAAATGATGAAAAACGGCATGCTATAGTATGCCGTACGGTATGGGCTATTGCCCATGGTCAAAAATGGGATAAAAAACGTCAAAAAATAGACGTCTAAAACACGTCTATTTTTAGACGTGTTTTAGACGTCTATTTTTAGACGTTTTATCCCATTTTTAGACGCTCGTCTAATAGCCCATACTGTACGGCATACTATAGCACGCTGTTTTTCATCATTTTTGAGGATTTAAAAAAAAAAAAAAAAAAAAAAAGATGGGTTATATAGCCCATCGTTTTTTAAATTTTTGATTTTTTTTCAAATCCTCAAAAATGATGAAAAACGGCATGCTATAGTATGCCGTACGGTATGGGCTATTGCCCATGGTCAAAAATGGGATAAAAAACGTCAAAAAATAGACGTCTAAAACACGTCTATTTTTAGACGTGTTTTAGACGTGTATTTTTTGACGTTTTTATCTCATTTTTAGACGCTCGTCTAATAGCCCATACTGTACGGCATACTATAGCACGCTGTTTTTCATCATTTTTGGGGATTTGAAAAAAAAAAAGAAAAAAAAACCGATGGGTTATAGCCCATCGTTTTTTTAATTTTTTAGATTTTTTTCAAATCCTCAAAAATGATGAAAAACGGCATGCTATAGTATGCCGTACAGTATGGGCTATAGCCCATGGTCAAAAATGGGATAAAAAACGTCTAAAAATAGACGTCTAAAACACGTCTAGTTTTAGACGACTATTTTTTGACGTTTTTATCCCATTTGTAGACGCTCGTCTAATAGCCCATACTGTACGGCATACTATAGCACACCGTTTTTCATCATTTTTGGGGATTTGAAAAAAAAGAAGAAAAAAAAACCGATGGGTTATAGCCCATCGTTTTTTGATTTTTTTCAAATACTCAAAAATGATGAAAAACGGCTTGCTATAGTATGCCGTACAGTATGGGCTATAGCCCATGGTCAAAAATGGGATAAAAAACGTCAAAAAATAGACGTCTAAAACACGTCTATTTTTAGACGTGTTTTAGACGTCTATTTTTAGACGTTTTATCCCATTTTTAGACGCTCGTCTAATAGCCCATACTGTACGGCATACTATAGCACGCTGTTTTTCATCATTTTTGAGGATTAAAAAAAAACAAAAAACGATGGGTTATAGCCCATCGTTTTTTAAATTTTTTATTTTTTTTCAAATCCTCAAAAATGATGAAAAACGGCATGCTATAGTATGCCGTACGGTATGGGCTATAGCCCATGGTCAAAAATGGGATAAAAAACGTCTAAAAATAGACGTCTAAAACACGTCTATTTTTAGACGTGTTTTAGACGACTATTTTTTGACGTTTTTATCCCATTTGTAGACGCTCGTCTAATAGCCCATACTGTACGGCATACTATAGCACACCGTTTTTCATCATTTTTGGGGATTTGAAAAAAAAGAAGAAAAAAAAACCGATGGGTTATAGCCCATCGTTTTTTGATTTTTTTCAAATACTCAAAAATGATGAAAAACGGCTTGCTATAGTATGCCGTACAGTATGGGCTATAGCCCATGGTCAAAAATGGGATAAAAAACGTAAAAAAATAGACGTCTAAAACACGTCTATTTTTAGACGTGTTTTAGACGTCTATTTTTAGACGTTTTATCCCATTTTTAGACGCTCGTCTAATAGCCCATACTGTACGGCATACTATAGCACGCTGTTTTTCATCATTTTTGAGGATTAAAAAAAAAAAAAAACGATGGGTTATAGCCCATCGTTTTTTAAATTTTTTATTTTTTTTCAAATCCTCAAAAATGATGAAAAACGGCATGCTATAGTATGCCGTACGGTATGGGCTATAGCCCATGGTCAAAAATGGGATAAAAAACGTCTAAAAATAGACGTCTAAAACACGTCTATTTTTAGACGTGTTTTAGACGACTATTTTTTGACGTTTTTATCCCATTTGTAGACGCTCGTCTAATAGCCCATACTGTACGGCATACTATAGCACACCGTTTTTCATCATTTTTGGGGATTTGAAAAAAAAGAAGAAAAAAAAACCGATGGGTTATAGCCCATCGTTTTTTGATTTTTTTCAAATACTCAAAAATGATGAAAAACGGCTTGCTATAGTATGCCGTACAGTATGGGCTATAGCCCATGGTCAAAAATGGGATAAAAAACGTAAAAAAATAGACGTCTAAAACACGTCTATTTTTAGACGTGTTTTAGACGTCTATTTTTAGACGTTTTATCCCATTTTTAGACGCTCGTCTAATAGCCCATACTGTACGGCATACTATAGCACGCTGTTTTTCATCATTTTTGAGGATAAAAAAAAAAAAAAAAAACGATGGGTTATAGCCCATCGTTTTTAAAATTTTGTATTTTTTTTTAAATCCTCAAAAATGATGAAAAACGGCATGCTATAGTATGCCGTACGCCGGTATGGGCTATTGCCCATGGTCAAAAATGGGATAAAAAACGTCAAAAAATAGACGTCTAAAACACGTCTATTTTTAGACGTGTTTTAGACGTGTATTTTTTGACGTTTTCATCTCATTTTTAGACGCTTGTCTGATAGCCCATACTGTACGGCATACTATAGCACGCTGTTTTTCATCATTTTTGAGGATTTGAAAAAAAACGATGGGTTATAGCCCATCGTTTTTAAATTTTTTGATTTTCTTTCAAATCCTCAAAAATGATGAAAAACGGCATGCTATAGTATGCCGTACGGTATGGGCTATTGCCCATGGTCAAAAATGGGATAAAAAACGTCAAAAAATAGACGTCTAAAACACGTCTATTTTTAGACGTGTTTTAGACGTCTATTTTTAGACGTTTTATCCCATTTTTAGACGCTCGTCTAATAGCCCATACTGTACGGCATACTATAGCACGCTGTTTTTCATCATTTTTGAGGATTTAAAAAAAAAAAAAAAAAAAAAAAGATGGGTTATATAGCCCATCGTTTTTTAAATTTTTGATTTTTTTTCAAATCCTCAAAAATGATGAAAAACGGCATGCTATAGTATGCCGTACGGTATGGGCTATTGCCCATGGTCAAAAATGGGATAAAAAACGTCAAAAAATAGACGTCTAAAACACGTCTATTTTTAGACGTGTTTTAGACGTGTATTTTTTGACGTTTTTATCTCATTTTTAGACGCTCGTCTAATAGCCCATACTGTACGGCATACTATAGCACGCTGTTTTTCATCATTTTTGGGGATTTGAAAAAAAAAAAGAAAAAAAAACCGATGGGTTATAGCCCATCGTTTTTTTAATTTTTTAGATTTTTTTCAAATCCTCAAAAATGATGAAAAACGGCATGCTATAGTATGCCGTACAGTATGGGCTATAGCCCATGGTCAAAAATGGGATAAAAAACGTCTAAAAATAGACGTCTAAAACACGTCTAGTTTTAGACGACTATTTTTTGACGTTTTTATCCCATTTGTAGACGCTCGTCTAATAGCCCATACTGTACGGCATACTATAGCACACCGTTTTTCATCATTTTTGGGGATTTGAAAAAAAAGAAGAAAAAAAAACCGATGGGTTATAGCCCATCGTTTTTTGATTTTTTTCAAATACTCAAAAATGATGAAAAACGGCTTGCTATAGTATGCCGTACAGTATGGGCTATAGCCCATGGTCAAAAATGGGATAAAAAACGTCAAAAAATAGACGTCTAAAACACGTCTATTTTTAGACGTGTTTTAGACGTCTATTTTTAGACGTTTTATCCCATTTTTAGACGCTCGTCTAATAGCCCATACTGTACGGCATACTATAGCACGCTGTTTTTCATCATTTTTGAGGATTAAAAAAAAACAAAAAACGATGGGTTATAGCCCATCGTTTTTTAAATTTTTTATTTTTTTTCAAATCCTCAAAAATGATGAAAAACGGCATGCTATAGTATGCCGTACGGTATGGGCTATAGCCCATGGTCAAAAATGGGATAAAAAACGTCTAAAAATAGACGTCTAAAACACGTCTATTTTTAGACGTGTTTTAGACGACTATTTTTTGACGTTTTTATCCCATTTGTAGACGCTCGTCTAATAGCCCATACTGTACGGCATACTATAGCACACCGTTTTTCATCATTTTTGGGGATTTGAAAAAAAAGAAGAAAAAAAAACCGATGGGTTATAGCCCATCGTTTTTTGATTTTTTTCAAATACTCAAAAATGATGAAAAACGGCTTGCTATAGTATGCCGTACAGTATGGGCTATAGCCCATGGTCAAAAATGGGATAAAAAACGTAAAAAAATAGACGTCTAAAACACGTCTATTTTTAGACGTGTTTTAGACGTCTATTTTTAGACGTTTTATCCCATTTTTAGACGCTCGTCTAATAGCCCATACTGTACGGCATACTATAGCACGCTGTTTTTCATCATTTTTGAGGATTAAAAAAAAAAAAAAACGATGGGTTATAGCCCATCGTTTTTTAAATTTTTTATTTTTTTTCAAATCCTCAAAAATGATGAAAAACGGCATGCTATAGTATGCCGTACGGTATGGGCTATAGCCCATGGTCAAAAATGGGATAAAAAACGTCTAAAAATAGACGTCTAAAACACGTCTATTTTTAGACGTGTTTTAGACGACTATTTTTTGACGTTTTTATCCCATTTGTAGACGCTCGTCTAATAGCCCATACTGTACGGCATACTATAGCACACCGTTTTTCATCATTTTTGGGGATTTGAAAAAAAAGAAGAAAAAAAAACCGATGGGTTATAGCCCATCGTTTTTTGATTTTTTTCAAATACTCAAAAATGATGAAAAACGGCTTGCTATAGTATGCCGTACAGTATGGGCTATAGCCCATGGTCAAAAATGGGATAAAAAACGTAAAAAAATAGACGTCTAAAACACGTCTATTTTTAGACGTGTTTTAGACGTCTATTTTTAGACGTTTTATCCCATTTTTAGACGCTCGTCTAATAGCCCATACTGTACGGCATACTATAGCACGCTGTTTTTCATCATTTTTGAGGATTTGAAAAAAAAAAAAAAAACGATGGGTTATAGCCCATCGTTTTTTAAATTTTTGATTTTCTTTCAAATCCTCAAAAATGATGAAAAACGGCATGCTATAGTATGCCGTACGGTATGGGCTATTGCCCATGGTCAAAAATGGGATAAAAAACGTCAAAAAATAGACGTCTAAAACACGTCTATTTTTAGACGTGTTTTAGACGTCTATTTTTAGACGCTCGTCTAATAGCCCATACTGTACGGCATACTATAGCACGCTGTTTTTCATCATTTTTGAGGATTTGAAAAAATAAAAAAAAACGATGGGTTATAGCCCATCGTTTTTTAAATTTTTGATTTTTTTTCAAATCCTCAAAAATGATGAAAAACGGCATGCTATAGTATGCCGTACGGTATGGGCTATTGCCCATGGTCAAAAATGGGATAAAAAACGTCTAAAAATAGACGTCTAAAACACGTCTATTTTTAGACGTGTTTTAGACGACTATTTTTTGACGTTTTTATCCCATTTGTAGACGCTCGTCTAATAGCCCATACTGTACGGCATACTATAGCACGCCGTTTTTCATCATTTTTGGGGATTTGAAAAAAAAGAAGAAAAAAAAACCGATGGGTTATAGCCCATAGTTTTTTGATTTTTTTCAAATACTCAAAAATGATGAAAAACGGCTTGCTATAGTATGCCGTACAGTATGGGCTATAGCCCATGGTCAAAAATGGGATAAAAAACATCAAAAAATAGACGTCTAAAACACGTCTATTTTTAGACGTGTTTTAGACGTCTATTTTTTGACGTTTTATCCCATTTTTAGACGCTCGTCTAATAGCCCATACTGTACGGCATACTATAGCACGCTGTTTTTCATCATTTTTGAGGATTTAAAAAAACGATGGGTTATAGCCCATCGTTTTTTAAATTTTTTATTTTTTTTCAAATCCTCAAAAATGATGAAAAACGGCATGCTATAGTATGCCGTACGGTATGGGCTATTGCCCATGGTCAAAAATGGGATAAAAAACGTCAAAAAATAGACGTCTAAAACACGTCTATTTTTAGACGTGTTTTAGACGTGTATTTTTTGACGTTTTTATCTCATTTTTAGACGCTCGTCTAATAGCCCATACTGTACGGCATACTATAGCACGCTGTTTTTCATCATTTTTGAGGATTTGAAAAAAAAAAAAAAAAAACGATGGGTTATAGCCCATCGTTTTTTAAATTTTTGATTTTCTTTCAAATCCTCAAAAATGATGAAAAACGGCATGCTATAGTATGCCGTACGGTAAAAAAATGAAAAAAACGATGGGTTATAGCCCATCGTTTTTAGATTTTATTTATTTTTTAATCCTCGTTTTTCATAATTTTTGACCATCCCACTGAGCAATAGCCGGCTATTAGACGTGCATCTAAAAATGGGATAAAGAACGTCGAAAAATAGACGTCTAAAACACGTCTATTTTTTGACGTTTTTTATCCCATTTTTAGACGCTTGTCTAATAGCTCATATCGTACGGCATACTGTAGCACGCAATGGGTTATTGCCCATCGTTTTTTGAATTTTTGAATTTTTTTTTATCCTGGTTTTTCATCATTTTTTACCATCCCACTGAGCAATAGCCGGCTATTAGACGTGCGTCTAAAAATGGGATAAAAAACGTCTAAAAATAGATGTCTAAAAAACGTCTAAAAAAAGATGGATTATAGCCCATCGTTTTTTCATTTTTTTAAAATCCTTAAAAATGATGAAAAACGGCGTGCTATAGTATGCCGTACGGTATGGGCTATAGCCCATGGTCAAAAATGGGATAAAAAACGTCTAAAAATAGACGTCTAAAACACGTCTATTTTTAGACGTGTTTTAGACGTCTATTTTAGACGTTTTTATCCCATTTTTAGACGCTCATCTAATAGCCCATACTGTACGGCATACTATAGCACGCCGTTTTTCAGCATTTTTAAAGATAAAAAAAAAAAAAGATGGGGTATAGCCCACCGTTTTTTCATTTTTTTGATATTTTTCAAATCCTCAAAAATGATGAAAAACGGCATGCTATAGTATGCCGTACAGTATGGGCTATTGCCCATGGTCAAAAATGGGATAAAAAACGTCAAAAAATAGACGTCTAAAACATGTCTATTTTTAGACGTGTTTTAGACGTGTATTTTTGACGTTTTTATCTCATTTTTAGACGCTCGTCTAATAGCCCATACTGTACGGCATACTATAGCACGCTGTTTTTCATCATTTTTGAGGATTTGAAAAAAAAAAAAAGATGGGTTATAGCCCATCGTTTTTTAAATTTTAGATTTTTTTTCAAATCCTCAAAAATGATGAAAAACGGCATGCTATAGTATGCCGTACGGTATGGGCTATTGCCCATGGTCAAAAATGGGATAAAAAACGTCAAAAAATAGACGTCTAAAACACGTCTATTTTTAGACGTGTTTTAGACGTGTATTTTTTGACGTTTTTTTCTCATTTTTAGACGCTCGTCTAATAGCCCATACTGTACGGCATACTATAGCACGCTGTTTTTCATCATTTTTGGGGATTTGAAAAAAAATAAGAAAAAAAAACCGATGGGTTATAGCCCATCGTTTTTTGATTTTTTTCAAATACTCAAAAATGATGAAAAACGGCTTGCTATAGTATGCCGTACAGTATGGGCTATAGCCCATGGTCAAAAATGGGATAAAAAACGTCAAAAAATAGACGTCTAAAACACGTCTATTTTTAGACGTGTTTTAGACGTGTATTTTTTGACGTTTTTATCTCATTTTTAGACGCTCGTCTAATAGCCCATACTGTACGGCATACTATAGCACGCCGTTTTTCATCATTTTTAAGGATTAAAAAAATAAAAAATAAATAAAAAAACGATGGGTTATAGCCCATCGTTTTTTAAATTTTTTATTTTTTTTCAAATCCTCAAAAATGATGAAAAACGGCATGCTATAGTATGCCGTACGGTATGGGCTATTGCCCATGGTCAAAAATGGGATAAAAAACGTCAAAAAATAGACGTCTAAAACACGTCTATTTTTAGACGTGTTTTAGACGTCTATTTTTAGACGTTTTATCCCATTTTTAGACGCTCGTCTAATAGCCCATACTGTACGGCATACTATAGCACGCTGTTTTTCATAATTTTTGAGGATTAAAAAAAAAAAAAAAACGATGGGTTATAGCCCATCGTTTTTTAATTTTTTTATTTTTTTTCAAATCCTCAAAAATGATGAAAAACGGCATGCTATAGTATGCCGTACGGTATGGGCTATTGCCCATGGTCAAAAATGGGATAAAAAACGTCAAAAAATAGACGTCTAAAACACGTCTATTTTTAGACGTGTTTTAGACGTGTATTTTTTGACGTTTTTATCTAATTTTTAGACGCTTGTCTAATAGCCCATACTGTACGGCATACTATAGCACGCTGTTTTTCATCATTTTTGAGGATTTGAAAAAAAAAAAAAAAAACGATGGGTTATAGCCCATCGTTTTTAAAATTTTTGATTTTCTTTCAAATCCTCAAAAATGATGAAAAACGGCATGCTATAGTATGCCGTACGGTATGGGCTATTGCCCATGGTCAAAAATGGGATAAAAAACGTCAAAAAATAGACGTCTAAAACACGTCTATTTTTAGACGTGTTTTAGACGTCTATTTTTAGACGTTTTATCCCATTTTTAGACGCTCGTCTAATAGCCCATACTGTACGGCATACTATAGCATGCTGTTTTTCATCATTTTTGAGGATTTGAAAAAAAAAAAAAAAAAAAAAAAAAAAACGATGGGTTATAGCCCATCGTTTTTTTTATTTTTTAGATTTTTTTCAAATCCTCAAAAATGATGAAAAACGGCATGCTATAGTATGCCGTACAGTATGGGCTATAGCCCATGGTCAAAAATGGGATAAAAAACGTCTAAAAATAGACGTCTAAAACACGTCTATTTTTAGACGTGTTTTAGACGACTATTTTTTGACGTTTTTATCCCATTTGTAGACGCTCGTCTAATAGCCCATACTGTACGGCATACTATAGCACACCGTTTTTCATCATTTTTGGGGATTTGAAAAAAAAGAAGAAAAAAAAACCGATGGGTGGCCCATCGTTTTTTTATTTTTTTATTTTTTTTCAAATCCTCAAAAATGATGAAAAACGGCATGCTATAGTATGCCGTACGGTATGGGCTATTGCCCATGGTCAAAAATGGGATAAAAAACGTCAAAAAATAGACGTCTAAAACACGTCTATTTTTAGACGTGTTTTAGACGTGTATTTTTTGACGTTTTTATCTCATTTTTAGACGCTCGTCTAATAGCCCATACTGTACGGCATACTATAGCACGCTGTTTTTCATCATTTTTGGGGATTTGAAAAAAAAAGAGAAAAAAAAAACCGATGGGTTATAGCCCATCGTTTTTTTTAATTTTTTAGATTTTTTTCAAATCCTCAAAAATGATGAAAAACGGCATGCTATAGTATGCCGTACAGTATGGGCTATAGCCCATGGTCAAAAATGGGATAAAAAACGTCAAAAAATAGACGTCTAAAACACGTCTATTTTTAGACGTGTTTTAGACGTGTATTTTTTGACGTTTTTATCTCATTTTTAGACGCTCGTCTAATAGCCCATACTGTACGGCATACTATAGCACGCTGTTTTTCATCATTTTTGGGGATTTGAAAAGAAAAAAGAAAAAAAAAACCGATGGGTTATAGCCCATCGTTTTTTTAATTTTTTAGATTTTTTTCAAATCCTCAAAAATGATGAAAAACGGCATCCTATAGTATGCCGTACAGTATGGGCTATAGCCCATGGTCAAAAATGGGATAAAAAACGTCTAAAAATAGACGTCTAAAACACGTCTATTTTTAGACGACTATTTTTTGACGTTTTTATCCCATTTGTAGACGCTCGTCTAATAGCCCATACTGTACGGCATACTATAGCACACCGTTTTTCATCATTTTTGGGGATTTGAAAAAAAAGAAGAAAAAAAAACCGATGGGTTATAGCCCATCGTTTTTTGATATTTTTCAAATACTCAAAAATGATGAAAAACGGCTTGCTATAGTATGCCGTACAGTATGGGCTATAGCCCATGGTCAAAAATGGGATAAAAAACGTCTAAAAATAGACGTCTAAAACACGTCTATTTTTAGACGTGTTTTAGACGACTATTTTTTGACGTTTTTATCCCATTTGTAGACGCTCGTCTAATAGCCCATACTGTACGGCATACTATAGCACACCGTTTTTCATCATTTTTGGGGATTTGAAAAAAAAGAAGAAAAAAAAACCGATGGGTTATAGCCCATCGTTTTTTGATTTTTTTCAAATACTCAAAAATGATGAAAAACGGCTTGCTATAGTATGCCGTACAGTATGGGCTATAGCCCATGGTCAAAAATGGGATAAAAAACGTAAAAAAATAGACGTCTAAAACACGTCTATTTTTAGACGTTTTATCCCATTTTTAGACGCTCGTCTAATAGCCCATACTGTACGGCATACTATAGCACGCTGTTTTTCATCATTTTTGAGGATTAAAAAAAAAAAGAAAACGATGGGTTATAGCCCATTGTTTTTTAATTTTTTAATTTTTTTTCAAATCCTCAAAAATGATGAAAAACGGCATGCTATAGTATGCCGTACGGTATGGGCTATTGCCCATGGTCAAAAATGGGATAAAAAACGTCAAAAAATAGACGTCTAAAACACGTCTATTTTTAGACGTGTTTTAGACGTGTATTTTTTGACGTTTTTATCTCATTTTTAGACGCTCGTCTAATAGCCCATACTGTACGGCATACTATAGCACGCTGTTTTTCATCATTTTTGAGGATTTGAAAAAAAAAAAAACGATGGGTTATAGCCCATCGTTTTTTAATTTTTTAATTTTTTTTCAAATCCTCAAAAATGATGAAAAACGGCATGCTATAGTATGCCGTACGGTATGGGCTATTGCCCATGGTCAAAAATGGGATAAAAAACGTCAAAAAATAGACGTCTAAAACACGTCTATTTTTAGACGTGTTTTAGACGACTATTTTTTGACGTTTTTATCCCATTTGTAGACGCTCGTCTAATAGCCCATACTGTACGGCATACTATAGCACGCTGTTTTTCATCATTTTTGGGGATTTGAAAAAAAATAAGAAAAAAAAACCGATGGGTTATAGCCCATCGTTTTTTGATTTTTTTCAAATACTCAAAAATGATGAAAAACGGCTTGCTATAGTATGCCGTACAGTATGGGCTATAGCCCATGGTCAAAAATGGGATAAAAAACGTCAAAAAATAGACGTCTAAAACACGTCTATTTTTAGACGTGTTTTAGACGTGTATTTTTTGACGTTTTTATCTCATTTTTAGACGCTCGTCTAATAGCCCATACTGTACGGCATACTATAGCACGCCGTTTTTCATCATTTTTAAGGATTAAAAAAATAAAAAATAAATAAAAAAACGATGGGTTATAGCCCATCGTTTTTTAAATTTTTTATTTTTTTTCAAATCCTCAAAAATGATGAAAAACGGCATGCTATAGTATGCCGTACGGTATGGGCTATTGCCCATGGTCAAAAATGGGATAAAAAACGTCAAAAAATAGACGTCTAAAACACGTCTATTTTTAGACGTTTTATCCCATTTTTAGACGCTCGTCTAATAGCCCATACTGTACGGCATACTATAGCACGCTGTTTTTCATCATTTTTGAGGATAAAAAAAAAAAAAAAAAAACGATGGGTTATAGCCCATCGTTTTTTTATTTTTTTTCAAATCCTCAAAAATGATGAAAAACGGCATGCTATAGTATGCCGTACGGTATGGGCTATTGCCCATGGTCAAAAATGGGATAAAAAACGTCAAAAAATACACGTCTAAAACACGTCTGCCGTACGGTATGGGCTATTGCCCATGGTCAAAAATGGGATAAAAAACGTCAAAAAATAGACGTCTAAAACACGTCTATTTTTAGACGTGTTTTAGACGTCTATTTTTAGACGTTTTATCCCATTTTTAGACGCTCGTCTAATAGCCCATACTGTACGGCATACTATAGCATGCTGTTTTTCATCATTTTTGAGGATTTAAAAAAAAAAAAAAAAAAAAAAAAAAACGATGGGTTATAGCCCATCGTTTTTTTTATTTTTTAGATTTTTTTCAAATCCTCAAAAATGATGAAAAACGGCATCCTATAGTATGCCGTACAGTATGGGCTATAGCCCATGGTCAAAAATGGGATAAAAAACGTCTAAAAATAGACGTCTAAAACACGTCTATTTTTAGACGACTATTTTTTGACGTTTTTATCCCATTTGTAGACGCTCGTCTAATAGCCCATACTGTACGGCATACTATAGCACACCGTTTTTCATCATTTTTGGGGATTTGAAAAAAATCAAAAAACGATGGGCTATAACCCATGGTTCTTTAGATTTTTTTCAAATCCTCAAAAATGATGAAAAACGGCATGCTATAGTATGCCGTACAGTATGGGCTATAGCCCATGGTCAAAAATGGGATAAAAAACGTCAAAAAATAGACGTCTAAAACACGTCTATTTTTAGACGTGTTTTAGACGTGTATTTTTTGACGTTTTTATCTCATTTTTAGACGCTCGTCTAATAGCCCATACTGTACGGCATACTATAGCACGCTGTTTTTCATCATTTTTGAGGATTTGAAAAAAAAAAAAAGAACCATGGGTTATAGCCCATCGTTTTTTGATTTTTTTCAAATACTCAAAAATGATGAAAAACGGCTTGCTATAGTATGCCGTACAGTATGGGCTATAGCCCATGGTCAAAAATGGGATAAAAAACGTCAAAAAATAGACGTCTAAAACACGTCTATTTTTAGACGTGTTTTAGACGTGTATTTTTTGACGTTTTTATCTCATTTTTAGACGCTCGTCTAATAGCCCATACTGTACGGCATACTATAGCACGCTGTTTTTCATCATTTTTGGGGATTTGAAAAAAAAAGAGAAAAAAAAACCGATGGGTTATAGCCCATCGTTTTTTTTAATTTTTTAGATTTTTTTCAAATCCTCAAAAATGATGAAAAACGGCATGCTATAGTATGCCGTACAGTATGGGCTATAGCCCATGGTCAAAAATGGGATAAAAAACGTCAAAAAATTGACGTCTAAAACACGTCTATTTTTAGACGTGTTTTAGACGTGTATTTTTTGACGTTTTTATCTCATTTTTAGACGCTCGTCTAATAGCCCATACTGTATGGCATACTATAGCACGCTGTTTTTCATCATTTTTGGGGATTTGAAAAGAAAAAAGAAAAAAAAACCGATGGGTTATAGCCCATCGTTTTTTGATTTTTTTCAAATACTCAAAAATGATGAAAAACGGCTTGCTATAGTATGCCGTACAGTATGGGCTATAGCCCATGGTCAAAAATGGGATAAAAAACGTCAAAAAATAGACGTCTAAAACACGTCTATTTTTAGACGTGTTTTAGACGTCTATTTTTAGACGTTTTATCCCATTTTTAGACGCTCGTCTAATAGCCCATACTGTACGGCATACTATAGCACGCTGTTTTTCATCATTTTTGAGGATTAAAAAAAAACAAAAAACGATGGGTTATAGCCCATCGTTTTTTTATTTTTTTATTTTTTTTCAAATCCTCAAAAATGATGAAAAACGTCATGCTATAGTATGCCGTACGGTATGGGCTATTGCCCATGGTCAAAAATGGGATAAAAAACGTCAAAAAATAGACGTCTAAAACACGTCTATTTTTAGACGTGTTTTAGACGTGTATTTTTTGACGTTTTTATCTCATTTTTAGACGCTCGTCTAATAGCCCATACTGTACGGCATACTATAGCACGCTGTTTTTCATCATTTTTGGGGATTTGAAAAAAAAAGAGAAAAAAAAACCGATGGGTTATAGCCCATCGTTTTTTTTAATTTTTTAGATTTTTTTCAAATCCTCAAAAATGATGAAAAACGGCATGCTATAGTATGCCGTACAGTATGGGCTATAGCCCATGGTCAAAAATGGGATAAAAAACGTCAAAAAATTGACGTCTAAAACACGTCTATTTTTAGACGTGTTTTAGACGTGTATTTTTTGACGTTTTTATCTCATTTTTAGACGCTCGTCTAATAGCCCATACTGTATGGCATACTATAGCACGCTGTTTTTCATCATTTTTGGGGATTTGAAAAGAAAAAAGAAAAAAAAACCGATGGGTTATAGCCCATCGTTTTTTGATTTTTTTCAAATACTCAAAAATGATGAAAAACGGCTTGCTATAGTATGCCGTACAGTATGGGCTATAGCCCATGGTCAAAAATGGGATAAAAAACGTCAAAAAATAGACGTCTAAAACACGTCTATTTTTAGACGTGTTTTAGACGTCTATTTTTAGACGTTTTATCCCATTTTTAGACGCTCGTCTAATAGCCCATACTGTACGGCATACTATAGCACGCTGTTTTTCATCATTTTTGAGGATTAAAAAAAAACAAAAAACGATGGGTTATAGCCCATCGTTTTTTTATTTTTTTATTTTTTTTCAAATCCTCAAAAATGATGAAAAACGTCATGCTATAGTATGCCGTACGGTATGGGCTATTGCCCATGGTCAAAAATGGGATAAAAAACGTCAAAAAATAGACGTCTAAAACACGTCTATTTTTAGACGTGTTTTAGACGTGTATTTTTTGACGTTTTTATCTCATTTTTAGACGCTCGTCTAATAGCCCATACTGTACGGCATACTATAGCACGCTGTTTTTCATCATTTTTGGGGATTTGAAAAAAAAAAAGAAAAAAAAAACGATGGGTATAGCCCATCGTTTTTTTTATTTTTTAGATTTTTTTCAAATCCTCAAAAATGATGAAAAACGGCATGCTATAGTATGCCGTACAGTATGGGCTATAGCCCATGGTCAAAAATGGGATAAAAAACGTCAAAAAATAGTCGTCTAAAACACGTCTAAAAATAGACGTGTTTTAGACGTCTATTTTTAGACGTGTTTTAGACGACTATTTTTTGACGTTTTTATCCCATTTGTAGACGCTCGTCTAATAGCCCATACTGTACGGCATACTATAGCACACCGTTTTTCATCATTTTTGGGGATTTGAAAAAAAAAAAGAAAAAAAAAACCGATGGGTATAGCCCATCGTTTTTTTAATTTTTTAGATTTTTTTCAAATCCTCAAAAATGATGAAAAACGGCATGCTATAGTATGCCGTACGGTATGGGCTATTGCCCATGGTCAAAAATGGGATAAAAAACGTCAAAAAATAGACGTCTAAAACACGTCTATTTTTAGACGTGTTTTAGACGTGTATTTTTTGACGTTTTTATCTCATTTTTAGACGCTCGTCTAATAGCCCATACTGTACGGCATACTATAGCACGCTGTTTTTCATCATTTTTGGGGATTTGAAAAAAAAAAAGAAAAAAAAACCGATGGGTATAGCCCATCGTTTTTTTAATTTTTTAGATTTTTTTCAAATCCTCAAAAATGATGAAAAACGGCATGCTATAGTATGCCGTACAGTATGGGCTATAGCCCATGGTCAAAAATGGGATAAAAAACGTCTAAAAATAGACGTCTAAAACACGTCTATTTTTAGACGTGTTTTAGACGTCTATTTTTTGACGTTTTTTATCCCATTTTTGACCATGGGCAATAGCCCATACCGTACGGCATACTATAGCATGACGTTTTTCATCATTTTTGAGGATTTGAAAAAAAATAAAAAAATAAAAAAACGATGGGCTATAACCCATCGTTTTTTGTTTTTTTTTAATCCTCAAAAATGATGAAAAACAGCGTGCTATAGTATGCCGTACAGTATGGGCTATTAGACGAGCGTCTAAAAATGGGATAAAACGTCTAAAAATAGACGTCTAAAACACGTCTAAAAATAGACGTGTTTTAGACGTCTATTTTTTGACGTTTTTTATCCCATTTTTGACCATGGGCTATAGCCCATACTGTACGGCATACTATAGCAAGCCGTTTTTCATCATTTTTGGGGATTTGAAAAAAAAAACGAAAAAAAAACCGATGGGTATAGCCCATCGTTTTTTTAATTTTTTAGATTTTTTTCAAATCCTCAAAAATGATGAAAAACGGCATGCTATAGTATGCCGTACAGTATGGGCTATAGCCCATGGTCAAAAATGGGATAAAAAACGTCTAAAAATAGACGTCTAAAACACGTCTATTTTTAGACGTGTTTTAGACGTCTATTTTTTGACGTTTTTTATCCCATTTTTGACCATGGGCAATAGCCCATACCGTACGGCATACTATAGCATGACGTTTTTCATCATTTTTGAGGATTTGAAAAAAAATAAAAAAATAAAAAAACGATGGGCTATAACCCATCGTTTTTTGTTTTTTTTTAATCCTCAAAAATGATGAAAAACAGCGTGCTATAGTATGCCGTACAGTATGGGCTATTAGACGAGCGTCTAAAAATGGGATAAAACGTCTAAAAATAGACGTCTAAAACACGTCTAAAAATAGACGTGTTTTAGACGTCTATTTTTTGACGTTTTTTATCCCATTTTTGACCATGGGCTATAGCCCATACTGTACGGCATACTATAGCAAGCCGTTTTTCATCATTTTTGGGGATTTGAAAAAAAAAAAGAAAAAAAAACCGATGGGTATAGCCCATCGTTTTTTTAATTTTTTAGATTTTTTTCAAATCCTCAAAAATGATGAAAAACGGCATGCTATAGTATGCCGTACAGTATGGGCTATAGCCCATGGTCAAAAATGGGATAAAAAACGTCTAAAAATAGACGTCTAAAACACGTCTATTTTTAGACGACTATTTTTTGACGTTTTTATCCCATTTGTAGACGCTCGTCTAATAGCCCATACTGTACGGCATACTATAGCACGCTGTTTTTCATCATTTTTGAGGATTTGATAAAAAAACAAAAAACGATGGGTTATAGCCCATCGTTTTTTAAATTTTTGATTTTCTTTCAAATCCTCAAAAATGATGAAAAACGGCATGCTATAGTATGCCGTACGGTATGGGCTATTGCCCATGGTCAAAAATGGGATAAAAAACGTCAAAAAATAGACGTCTAAAACACGTCTATTTTTAGACGTGTTTTAGACGTGTATTTTTTGACGTTTTTATCTCATTTTTAGACGCTCGTCTAATAGCCCATACTGTACGGCATACTATAGCACGCTGTTTTTCATCATTTTTGGGGATTTGAAAAAAAAAAAGAAAAAAAAACCGATGGGTATAGCCCATCGTTTTTTTTAATTTTTTAGATTTTTTTCAAATCCTCAAAAATGATGAAAAACGGCATGCTATAGTATGCCGTACAGTATGGGCTATAGCCCATGGTCAAAAATGGGATAAAAAACGTCTAAAAATAGACGTCTAAAACACGTCTATTTTTAGACGTGTTTTAGACGACTATTTTTTGACGTTTTTATCCCATTTGTAGACGCTCGTCTAATAGCCCATACTGTACGGCATACTATAGCACACCGTTTTTCATCATTTTTGGGGATTTGAAAAAAAAGAAGAAAAAAAAACCGATGGGTTATAGCCCATCGTTTTTAGATTTTTTTCAAATACTCAAAAATGATGAAAAACGGCTTGCTATAGTATGCCGTACAGTATGGGCTATAGCCCATGGTCAAAAATGGGATGAAAAACGTCAAAAAATAGACGTCTAAAACACGTCTATTTTTAGACGTGTTTTAGACGTGTATTTTTTGACGTTTTTATCTCATTTTTAGACGCTCGTCTAATAGCCCATACTGTACGGCATACTATAGCACGCTGTTTTTCATCATTTTTGAGGATTTGAAAAAATTAAAAAAAATAAAATAAAAACGATGGGTTATAGCCCATCGTTTTTTTAATTTTTGATTTTTTTTCAAATCCTCAAAAATGATGAAAAACGGCATGCTATAGTATGCCGTACGGTATGGGCTATTGCCCATGGTCAAAAATGGGATAAAAAACGTCTAAAAATAGACGTCTAAAACACGTCTATTTTTAGACGTGTTTTAGACGACTATTTTTTGACGTTTTTATCCCATTTGTAGACGCTCGTCTAATAGCCCATACTGTACGGCATACTATAGCACGCTGTTTTTCATCATTTTTGAGGATTAAAAAAAAAAAAAAAACGATGGGTTATAGCCCATCGTTTTTTAATTTTTTAATTTTTTTTCAAATCCTCAAAAATGATGAAAAACGGCATGCTATAGTATGCCGTACGGTATGGGCTATTGCCCATGGTCAAAAATGGGATAAAAAACGTCAAAAAATAGACGTCTAAAACACGTCTATTTTTAGACGTGTTTTAGACGTGTATTTTTTGACGTTTTTATCTCATTTTTAGACGCTCGTCTAATAGCCCATACTGTACGGCATACTATAGCACGCTGTTTTTCATCATTTTTGGGGATTTGAAAAAAAATAAGAAAAAAAAACCGATGGGTTATAGCCCATCGTTTTTAGATTTTTTTCAAATACTCAAAAATGATGAAAAACGGCTTGCTATAGTATGCCGTACAGTATGGGCTATAGCCCATGGTCAAAAATGGGATAAAAAACGTCTAAAAATAGACGTCTAAAACACGTCTATTTTTAGACGTGTTTTAGACGACTATTTTTAGACGTTTTTATCCCATTTTTAGACGCTCGTCTAATAGCCCATACTGTACGGCATACTATAGCACGCCGTTTTTCATCATTTTTGAGGATTTGAAAAAAAAACAAAAAAAAAACGATGGGTTATAGCCCATCGTTTTTTTTAATTTTTAGATTTTTTTCAAATCCTCAAAAATGATGAAAAACGGCTTGCTATAGTATGCCGTACAGTATGGGCTATAGCCCATGGTCAAAAATGGGATAAAAAACGTCTAAAAATAGACGTCTAAAACACGTCTATTTTTAGACGTGTTTTAGACGACTATTTTTAGACGTTTTTATCCCATTTTTAGACGCTCGTCTAATAGCCCATACTGTACGGCATACTATAGCACGCCGTTTTTCATCATTTTTGAGGATTTGAAAAAAAAACAAAAAAAAACGATGGCTTATAGCCCATCGTTTTTTTGATTTTTTAGATTTTTTTCAAATCCTCAAAAATGATGAAAAACGGCTTGCTATAGTATGCCGTACAGTATGGGCTATAGCCCATGGTCAAAAATGGGATAAAAAACGTCTAAAAATAGACGTCTAAAACACGTCTATTTTTAGACGTGTTTTAGACGACTATTTTTAGACGTTTTTATCTCATTTTTAGACGCTCGTCTAATAGCCCATACTGTACGGCATACTATAGCACGCTGTTTTTCATCATTTTTGAGGATTTGAAAAAAGAAAAAAAAAACGATGGGTTATAGCCCATCGTTTTTTAAATTTTTGATTTTCTTTCAAATCCTCAAAAATGATGAAAAACGGCATGCTATAGTATGCCGTACGGTATGGGCTATTGCCCATGGTCAAAAATGGGATCAAAAACGTCTAAAAATAGACGTCTAAAACACGTCTATTTTTAGACGTGTTTTAGACGTGTATTTTTTGACGTTTTTATCTCATTTTTAGACGCTCGTCTAATAGCCCATACTGTACGGCATACTATAGCACGCTGTTTTTCATCATTTTTGAGGATTTGAAAAAAAAAAAAAAAACGATGGGTTATAGCCCATCGTTTTTTAAATTTTTGATTTTCTTTCAAATCCTCAAAAATGATGAAAAACGGCATGCTATAGTATGCCGTACGGTATGGGCTATTGCCCATGGTCAAAAATGGGATAAAAAACGTCAAAAAATAGACGTCTAAAACACGTCTATTTTTAGACGTGTTTTAGACGTGTATTTTTTGACGTTTTTATCTCATTTTTAGACGCTCGTCTAATAGCCCATACTGTACGGCATACTATAGCACGCTGTTTTTCATCATTTTTGAGGATTTGAAAAAAAAAAAAAAAACGATGGGTTATAGCCCATCGTTTTTTAAATTTTTGATTTTCTTTCAAATCCTCAAAAATGATGAAAAACGGCATGCTATAGTATGCCGTACGGTATGGGCTATTGCCCATGGTCAAAAATGGGATAAAAAACGTCAAAAAATAGACGTCTAAAACACGTCTATTTTTAGACGTGTTTTAGACGTGTATTTTTTGACGTTTTTATCTCATTTTTAGACGCTCGTCTAATAGCCCATACTGTACGGCATACTATAGCACGCTGTTTTTCATCATTTTTGAGGATTTGGAAAAAAAAAAAAAAACGATGGGTTATAGCCCATCGTTTTTTAAATTTTTGATTTTCTTTCAAATCCTCAAAAATGATGAAAAACGGCTTGCTATAGTATGCCGTACAGTATGGGCTGTAGCCCATGGTCAAAAATGGGATAAAAAAACGTCTAAAAATAGACGTCTAAAACACGTCTATTTTTAGACGTGTTTTAGACGACTATTTCTAGACGTTTTTATCTCATTTTTAGACGCTCGTCTAATAGCCCATACTGTACGGCATACTATAGCACGCTGTTTTTCATCATTTTTGAGGATTTGAAAAAAAAAAAAAAAAAAACGATGGGTTATAGCCCATCGTTTTTAAATTTTTTGATTTTCTTTCAAATCCTCAAAAATGATGAAAAACGGCATGCTATAGTATGCCGTACGGTATGGGCTATTGCCCATGGTCAAAAATGGGATCAAAAACGTCTAAAAATAGACGTCTAAAACACGTCTATTTTTAGACGTGTTTTAGACGTGTATTTTTTGACGTTTTTATCTCATTTTTAGACGCTCGTCTAATAGCCCATACTGTACGGCATACTATAGCACGCTGTTTTTCATCATTTTTGGGGATAAAAAAAAAACAAAAAACGATGGGTTATAGCCCATCGTTTTTTTAATTTTTAATTTTTTTTCAAATCCTCAAAAATGATGAAAAACGGCATGCTATAGTATGCCGTACGGTATGGGCTATTGCCCATGGTCAAAAATGGGATAAAAAACGTCAAAAAATAGACGTCTAAAACACGTCTATTTTTAGACGTGTTTTAGACGTGTATTTTTTGACGTTTTTATCTCATTTTTAGACGCTCGTCTAATAGCCCATACTGTACGGCATACTATAGCACGCTGTTTTTCATCATTTTTGAGGATTTGAAAAAAAAACAAAAAACGATGGGTTATAGCCCATCGTTTTTTAAATTTTTGATTTTCTTTCAAATCCTCAAAAATGATGAAAAACGGCATGCTATAGTATGCCGTACGGTATGGGCTATTGCCCATGGTCAAAAATGGGATAAAAAACGTCTAAAAATAGACGTCTAAAACACGTCTATTTTTAGACGTGTTTTAGACGACTATTTTTTGACGTTTTTATCCCATTTGTAGACGCTCGTCTAATAGCCCATACTGTACGGCATACTATAGCACGCTGTTTTTCATCATTTTTGAGGATTAAAAAAAAAAAAAAAACGATGGGTTATAGCCCATCGTTTTTTAATTTTTTAATTTTTTTTCAAATCCTCAAAAATGATGAAAAACGGCATGCTATAGTATGCCGTACGGTATGGGCTATTGCCCATGGTCAAAAATGGGATAAAAAACGTCAAAAAATAGACGTCTAAAACACGTCTATTTTTAGACGTGTTTTAGACGTGTATTTTTTGACGTTTTTATCTCATTTTTAGACGCTCGTCTAATAGCCCATACTGTACGGCATACTATAGCACGCTGTTTTTCATCATTTTTGGGGATTTGAAAAAAAATAAGAAAAAAAAACCGATGGGTTATAGCCCATCGTTTTTAGATTTTTTTCAAATACTCAAAAATGATGAAAAAAAAAACAAAAAAAAACGATGGGTTATAGCCCATCGTTTTTTTAATTTTTAGATTTTTTTCAAATCCTCAAAAATGATGAAAAACGGCTTGCTATAGTATGCCGTACAGTATGGGCTATAGCCCATGGTCAAAAATGGGATAAAAAACGTCTAAAAATAGACGTCTAAAACACGTCTATTTTTAGACGTGTTTTAGACGACTATTTTTAGACGTTTTTATCTCATTTTTAGACGCTCGTCTAATAGCCCATACTGTACGGCATACTATAGCACGCTGTTTTTCATCATTTTTGGGGATTTGAAAAAAAAGAAGAAAAAAAAACCGATGGGTTATAGCCCATAGTTTTTTGATTTTTTTCAAATACTCAAAAATGATGAAAAACGGCTTGCTATAGTATGCCGTACAGTATGGGCTACTGTATAGCCCATGGTCAAAAATGGGATAAAACACGTCTATTTTTAGACGTGTTTTAGACGTGTATTTTTTGACGTTTTTATCTCATTTTTAGACGCTCGTCTAATAGCCCATACTGTACGGCATACTATAGCACGCCGTTTTTCATAATTTTTGAGGATTTGAAAAAAATGAAAAATTTAAAAAACATTGGGCTATAACCCATCGGGTTTTTTTTCTTCTTTTTTTTCAAATCCCCAAAAATGATGAAAAACAGCGTGCTATAGTATGCCGTACAGTATGGGCTATAGCCCATGGTCAAAAATGGGATAAAAAACGTCTAAAAATAGACGTCTAAAACACGTCTATTTTTAGACGTTTTTATCTCATTTTTAGACGCTCGTCTAATAGCCCATACTGTACGGCATACTATAGCACGCTGTTTTTCATCATTTTTGGGGATTTGAAAAAAAAGAAGAAAAAAAAACCGATGGGTTATAGCCCAATGTTTTTTAAATTTTTCATTTTTTTCAAATCCTCAAAAATGATGAAAAGCGGCGTGCTATAGTATGCCGTACAGTATGGGCTATAGCCCATGGTCAAAAATGGGATAAAAAACGTCTAAAAATAGACGTCTAAAACACGTCTATTTTTAGACGTGTTTTAGACGTGTATTCTTTGACGTTTTTATCTCATTTTTAGACGCTCGTCTAATAGCCCATACTGTACGGCATACTATAGCACGCTGTTTTTCATCATTTTTGAGGATTTGAAAAAAAAAAAAAAAAAAACGATGGCTTATAGCCCATCGTTTTTTTTATTTTTTAGATTTTTTTCAAATCCTCAAAAATGATGAAAAACGGCTTGCTATAGTATGCCGTACAGTATGGGCTATAGCCCATGGTCAAAAATGGGATAAAAAACGTCTAAAAATAGACGTCTAAAACACGTCTATTTTTAGACGTGTTTTAGACGACTATTTTTTAACGTTTTTATCCCATTTGTAGACGCTCGTCTAATAGCCCATACTGTACGGCATACTATAGCACGCTGTTTTTCATCATTTTTGAGGATTTGAAAAAAATGAAAAATTTAAAAAACATTGGGCTATAACCCATCGGGTTTTTTTTTTCTTTTTTTTTTCAAATCCTCAAAAATGATGAAAAACGGCTTGCTATAGTATGCCGTACAGTATGGGCTATAGCCCATGGTCAAAAATGGGATAAAAAACGTCTAAAAATAGACGTCTAAAACACGTCTATTTTTAGACGTGTTTTAGACGTGTATTTTTTGACGTTTTTATCCCATTTTTAGACGCTCGTCTAATCGCCCATACTGTACGGCATACTATAGCACGCCGTTTTTCATCATTTTTGGGGATTTGAAAAAAAAGAAGAAAAAAAAACCGATGGGTTATAGCCCATCGTTTTTTGATTTTTTTCAAATACTCAAAAATGATGAAAAACGGCTTGCTATAGTATGCCGTACAGTATGGGCTACTGTATAGCCCATGGTCAAAAATGGGATAAAACACGTCTAAAAATAGACGTCTAAAACACGTCTATTTTTAGACGTGTTTTAGACGTGTATTTTTTGACGTTTTTATCTCATTTTTAGACGCTCGTCTAATAGCCCATACTGTACGGCATACTATAGCACGCCGTTTTTCATAATTTTTGAGGATTTGAAAAAAATGAAAAATTTAAAAAACATTGGGCTATAACCCATCGGGTTTTTTTTTCCTTTTTTTTCAAATCCTCAAAAATGATGAAAAGCGGCGTGCTATAGTATGCCGTACAGTATGGGCTATAGCCCATGGTCAAAAATGGGATAAAAAACGTCTAAAAATAGACGTCTAAAACACGTCTATTTTTAGACGTGTTTTAGACGTGTATTTTTTGACGTTTTTATCTCATTTTTAGACGCTCGTCTAATAGCCCATACTGTACGGCATACTATAGCACGCTGTTTTTCATCATTTTTGAGGATTTGAAAAAAAAAAAAAAAAAAACGATGGCTTATAGCCCATCGTTTTTTTTTATTTTTTAGATTTTTTTCAAATCCTCAAAAATGATGAAAAACGGCTTGCTATAGTATGCCGTACAGTATGGGCTATAGCCCATGGTCAAAAATGGGATAAAAAACGTCTAAAAATAGACGTCTAAAACACGTCTATTTTTAGACGTGTTTTAGACGACTATTTTTAAACGTTTTTATCCCATTTGTAGACGCTCGTCTAATAGCCCATACTGTACGGCATACTATAGCACGCTGTTTTTCATCATTTTTGAGGATTTGAAAAAAATGAAAAATTTAAAAAACATTGGGCTATAACCCATCGGGTTTTTTTTTTCTTTTTTTTTTTCAAATCCTCAAAAATGATGAAAAACGGCTTGCTATAGTATGCCGTACAGTATGGGCTATAGCCCATGGTCAAAAATGGGATAAAAAACGTCTAAAAATAGACGTCTAAAACACGTCTATTTTTAGACGTGTTTTAGACGTGTATTTTTTGACGTTTTTATCCCATTTTTAGACGCTCGTCTAATCGCCCATACTGTACGGCATACTATAGCACGCCGTTTTTCATCATTTTTGGGGATTTGAAAAAAAAGAAGAAAAAAAAACCGATGGGTTATAGCCCATCGTTTTTTGATTTTTTTCAAATACTCAAAAATGATGAAAAACGGCTTGCTATAAAATGCCGTACAGTATGGGCTACTGTATAGCCCATGGTCAAAAATGGGATAAAACACGTCTAAAAATAGACGTCTAAAACACGTCTATTTTTAGACGTGTTTTAGACGTGTATTTTTTTACGTTTTTATCTCATTTTTAGACGCTCGTCTAATAGCCCATACTGTACGGCATACTATAGCACAAAAAAAAAAAACGATGGGTTATAGCCCATCGTTTTTTTAATTTTTGATTTTTTTTTCAAATCCTCAAAAATGATGAAAAACGGCATGCTATAGTATGCCGTACAGTATGGGCTATAGCCCATGGTCAAAAATGGGATAAAAAACGTTTTTCATCATTTTTGAGGATTTGAAAAAAATCTAAAGAATTCAAAAAACGATTGGTTATAACCCATCGGGTTTTTTTTTCGTTACGTTTTACGTTCTTCCGTTTTTTTTTACGTTTTACGTTTTTACGTTTTTACGTTTTTACGTTTTACGTTTTTACGTTTTACGTTTTACGTTTTACGTTTTTACGTTTTACGTTTTTACGTTTCACTTTTCACTTTTTACGTTTTTCGTCTTCCGTTTTTCCATTTTCTCTATTGTTAGACATTTTTTATCCCATTTTTAGACGCTCGTCTAATAGCCCATATCGTACGGCATACTGTAGCACGCCGTTTTTCATCATTTTTGAGGATTTGAAAAGAATGAAAAAAGATGGGTTATAGCCCATCGTTTTTTGAATTTTTGAAAAAAGAATTATCCTGGTTTTTTATAATTTTTGACCATCCCACTGATCAATAGCCGGCTATTAGACGTGCGTCTAAAAATGGGATAAAAAACGTTGAAAAATAGACGTCAAAAAACGTCAAAAAATAGACGTCTAAAACACGTCTATTTTTAGACGTGTTTTAGACGTCTATTTATAGACTTTTTTTTATCCCATTTTTAGACGCTCGTCTAATAGCCCATATCGTACGGCATACTATAGCACGCCGTTTTTCATCATTTTTGAGGATTTGAAAAAAAAACGATGGGTTATAGCCCATCGTTTTTTTTATTTTTTTATCCTCGTGGCTCCTCCAGGCCGCTGTTGACCAGGACTGTTCGGTACGACCCGTTTAGTTTGGACACCTCTATGGTGTTTTGCTCACTGTCACACCAGTAGAGGTTTCCTCCCACCCAAGCCAGACCCTCTGGTGCACTGAGTGACGTGTGGAGGACCTGTCGATGAGACATACGTTCACTCTGGATACACTCAACCATGTGTTCGGTTTTTAGTGGATTAGACAGAGCTCCGACGGGCTCAGTAACAGGCGGACTTAACACGCATAGACTGAACTAAATGCTCCAATAATCGCTTCTCTTTACGAACTCAAAGCTTTTTATAGGGTTTAATTAGTTCATTATTAAATGTTTCACTCTCCCCCCAACACAAGATGAAACAGTACTCTGCCATGTGGCTTTTGCACACCCTAATAGTCTATTTTCTACACTGCTCTGTCGGTTAGGAGTTTAGCTCTTACTGGAACACTCTAAAACTGCCTTAGATCGTCTGTCTAGGACCATTCAGATCAGATATTACACGAGAGGGTGTGGGTTAACGTGATTATTGCCACGACAGGAACGAGACGAAGTCGAGTTCTGCAAGCATCACTGAATGCCTGGTGGAGACAACAATAATAATTATGCATTATCTGTTTACCTGTTGTGTTTTGTGATTCAGTCTGGAGAGCTGAGGAGACAAATATCAGAATAAATGAGTTCCACTGTAAGTCTGTACTAATACATTCTGCTTGGGTCTAGTTGTGGTTTATCTGTTGCACCAAATGCACTGGAGAAAAGCAGTTCATTTGGCAGCCATGCATTATGCAAGCAAGCGTATAAAGTTCACCTGCTAACGACTAATGACTAATGACTAAAACTAAAAAATTAGCTGCCAAAAACAACAAACACTGACCTGCAGCCACACAGAAGAACAGGAGAAGCAGCGAAGCGGTCTTCATTGTGAAGCCCAGACCAGACGACTACAACTCCCAGCATGCATCGTGACACCCTGTATTTACTGGAGGTTCAGAGACCCTATTGGTTCGTTCAGGTGGGGGGGAGTGACAGATATATTGTTGTATTCCTGTTTCTCATTGGATGGAGGCGTGGAGAGAAGCATGTTTGGAGCCAACCGATTGGATCATTTTGCGGGAGGAACGCACGAATACACACTTTTAGGGGAGGTGTTGTTTCCTATAATAATAATAAAACTTTATTTGTATAGCACCTTTCATGACATGAAATGCAGCTCAAAGTGCTTTACAGAACAATGGAGAATAAAAGAAAAGCAAGGCAACGACATTAAAAAACAAGCAGTAATGCAATACAGTGAAGACATGAATAACAAAAAATAAAAGATCAATTAAAAGCAATGTTGTAGAAGTGGGTCTTGAGCTGTGCTTTAAAAATGTCTACAGAGGCTGCCTGTCGAAGGTACAGTGGGAGTTTGTTCCATGCCGACGGCCTGTAGAAGCAAAAAGCTGCTTCCCCGTATTTTTTAGTTGCCATTTTTTTAGGCAAAGCGAGCAGGCCAGCAGTGGAAGACCTTAGGGGGCTATAAGAGCAGTGGACCCAGCGGACCCCCCCGGGGGTAACAATGGTAACGACATTGGACTTCTAAACAAATGTATTCAAAGCAAAATACTTGTGTTCAAAGTTCACATTTTTGGCTTTTTGTTTTTGCAATTTTTTCAAAAAAGTAAAAAAAATAATAAAAAAAAAACAAATTCAAAGAAAATCTAAAAAAGTTTTTAAAAATGGGGGTAACGACATTGGCTTTCTAAACAAACTTGTTCAACGCAAAATACTTGTGTTCAAGTTAAAAATTTCAAAAAAGCCCAGAAAAGTTTAAAAAAAAAATCAAATGAAGTCAAATAAACGGGGGTAACGACATTGGATTTCTAAACAAAAAAGTAAAAAAGACTATATATATATATATATAGTGGCCCGTCAAAAAAAAATGTTTTCAACATATTATATTCTTCTATACACCTGTTAAGGTTGGACACACTTCCAACACTACTTATAGTTTCCAAAAAAAATCTAACATTTTCAAAAGTTTTCAACATTTTTCAACATTTTAAATGTCAAATGTAAATAAAAAAAGCTGATTTACGATTGTATATCTGTAAAAATATTCTGTTATGAGGGTCTTTGGCATATGTTTTCAAATGGGCGTCTGCAGACTACGATGGACAGTGGCTGTGGTTTAAGATGATATACTCTTTTCACTGTTTTTTAAAAATGTTTTTATTTCGCTTTTAGTGTTTATTTATTTTTTCTCTTATAGTTGTTTGTATTTCGTTGTTGCCTCTGCCCTCCATGTAAAGTAGAAAAGTGCTAAATTAGTTTGAGATATATTAATATTATTATTCAAATCCAAACATTTGTATCAGGTAAATGGTGCATTTATATAGCGCCTTTATCCAAGGCGCTTTACAGAGATTGTGCATTACATTCACCCATTCATACACCGATAGCAGCGGAAACCATGCAAGGCACCAACCTGCAATTAGGGGTTCAGAGTCTTGCTCAAGGACACTCTGGGGGAGACCACAGGGTTCGAACTGGCAACCTTGCGGTTGCCATCCAGACACTCACCACCGGTCTTCAGTTAGAAGATGTTCTTGAACATACATGCCAGGGACCCCCCATAAGAGAATCATTTTACGGTTCTAGCAGTGATTCTCAACCTGTTTAATTTCAAGGACCCCCAGTTTGACATGCGTTAGTCTACGGACCCCGAATTTAATGGCATTTCTATCTCTGGAATTTGTAGCCTACAATCTCAGAGCTACAGACCCATAAGGGTCCATTTGGTTCCAAACTATCATTTAGCTGAGGGACCCCCTGGAACTCCCTCAAGGACCCCTGGGGGTCCCCGGACCCCACTTTGGGAACCACTGCTCTAGGGCTATGGACCTGAAGCTAAGGCTATGTAAACAATTAATATAGGACCTGTGTAATTTTGTAAACGACACACACACACACACACACACACACACACACACACACACACACACACACACACACACACACACACACACACACTATGTAAACACCATTGATTGAAGTATTTATTAACAGTTTGCAGAATTACAGTACATTTCAAGCACAACTCAATACAGAAATCTGTTAACTCAACTGTGAGTGCAGGATTCGTATCGAATAAAACTCAGTCGAGCAGCAGGGACTCGCACATCCTCCGGTGTACAGCGGGGGGCGCTGTTTTCCCCAAAAGCAACTGTCTTTGCAACCGGTCAACACAACAACAAGAAGAAGAAGAGGAGGAGGAGGAGCGGAAGACGGAAGCAGACAGTAGCAGCACAGTAGAAGAAGAACCAGTGTTGCCATCTCGGCTTATTATAAGCGACTTTGGGCTTCTTTATCAATTAAATTCAAAGGATCTTTATTGGCATGAGAAAACCAACGTTTACATTGCCAAAGCAAGTGTCACAAAGACAATACAATAAAAAAAAACTGTTGGAAATTATCTGTAACGTTGCTTGTAAGTATGTAGGTTGCAGGGTTTTTGGGGGCTTGTAATTGTTTCTTATGTGTCTTATTTTGTTTTCTAATGTCGTTTAAACCAGTGATTTACATTTTCAAGTCAAGGAGTCACAAGGACCCCCAGAATGGTCCAACTAAGGAGTCACAACTAAGGACCCCCAGAATGGTCCAACTAAGGAGTCACAAGGACCCCAGAATGGTCCAACTAAGGAGTCAAAAGTACCCCAGAATGGTCCAACTAAGGAGTCACAAGGACCCCAGAATGGTCCAACTAAGGAGTCAAAAGTACCCCAGAATGGTCGTCACAAGGACCCCAGAATGGTCCAACTAAGGAGTCACAATTAAGGACCCCCAGAATGGTCCAACTAAGGCCGGTGATGGGAGATTAATCAGCAAACACATCGTATCGGCCGATTTGAGTTGTTTTTAGATTAATCGGTTCGATTAATCAATCAGACAGATGAATTAATCGGTCCGATTAGGCTAATCGGTCTGTCTTTACAGATAAACATTTAAGCCCAAAGTAGATCTACAAGCTCACACTATTAAAGATAAAGGTATTTAAGTTAAATCTGACTTGCCTAAGCCCTGAAGTGCAGACACCCTGTTACATGTACTTTTTCAGAATGGACAAAAGTATTATAATATTTTCAATACAGAATGAGAGTAAAAATCGGTTATCGGCAATAACAGCACGTAAGTTCAAGTTTATTGGTAATTTAAAATACACACACCTTATACAATGTATTCAGGGTTTTCTTTTTTGGGGCAGAAGCCTCAGCTTATAATGCCAGCCCTTTCAATATTCAAAATAGCTATAAAAAGGAAGAATAAATACAACAAAAACAAAACGGAGAAGGACAACAGAAATTATAATAATAATAATGGTAATGATAATAAGGTAACAGGTTGCTTGCTACTTGTTTTTCTCGCACAGTCTGGCATCCCTGGTATCAGTGAGTACAGCAGAGCAGCAGCAGCAGAAGAAGAAGAAGAAGAAGACAGCCAAGGGGGAAAAAGTGTTGTTGTTGTTTTCGTTGTAGTTTAATTTGAGGAGCCTCGGTAGAAAAGCACACACACCCTGCTGTTACCGGGGTCAGTCTGTTGTTACCGGGGCCAGTCTGTTGTTACCGGGGCCAGTCTGTTGTTACCGGGGCCAGTCTGTTGTATACCGGGGTCAGTCTGTTGTTACCGGGCCCCCCGTGGCGGTCAGTCAGTCTGTTGTTACCGGGCCCCCCGTGGCGGTCAGTCAGTCTGTTGTTACCGGGCCCCCCGTGGCGGTCAGTCAGTCTGTTGTTACCGGGGCCCCCGTGGCGGTCAGTCAGTCTGTTGTTACCGGGCCCCCCGTCCCGTGGCGGTCAGTCAGTCTGTTGTTACCGGGCCCCCCGCGGCCGTCGGTCCGTCCGGTGAGGTCCCGTCAGAATGCACGCCGTGTACGCCGCGGACATCGTGAGCAGAAAGCCCGGCGTCCACCCGGGCTGTGTGGTCCGCCTCAAACAGCTGTGTGTCGACGCGATATGTCGGCACGTCAGCGACATGGAGGTACACACACTGCTGGGTGAGTGCACACACACACACACACACACACACACACACACACACACACACACACACACACACACACACACACACACACACACACACACACACAGCGACATGGAGGTACACACACTGCTGGGTGAGTACACACACACACACACACACACACACACACACACACACACACACACACACACACACACACACACACACATGTTGCAAGTATGTGTATAACAGATACCCAGGATAGATGTGCTGTGCTCAGTGCCTTTAATTATAATAAAGCCGGTAGCATACATAACAGCATTGCAATGTCAACAACAGCTTCATGACTAAGCGAGGTAATAATGCTAGAGAGGTAGTAACATCCGGGAACCACAGGGTGGGGCCGTAGCCTAGCTAGAGCACCCTGTAACATCTCCCTTCCTTTAGTAAAGTAACAATACTGCATCTCAGTATAACACCACAACAACACAGTAACAAATAATAACTTTTCTCTACATACTTATTTTCTTTCCCTTTTTTTTTTTTTTTTTTTTTTTTTTTTTTTTTCACAGCGTTCTTGTCATGTCCCTCTGTACACAGTCCCTGTGTGAGTGACTGACTGTGCGTGTGTGTGTGTGTGTGTGTGTGTGTGTGTGTGCGTGCATGTATGTGTGTGTGTGTGTGTGTGCGTGTGTGTGTGTGTGTGTGTGTGTGTGTGAGAGTCACAGTTCACGTGACCTAAAGGTCAAGTCTATCTGGAGGCCTAATCAGCCTCCCACTCCGGGAGAAGGCCCGGCCCTGCGACTCACCGCACGGTGCGTTCCCAGTCTGCGGGGAAGAAGACGACGGCCTCGGGGCTGATGGCTTTGGAGACTTTGAAGGGCTGCTAACGATCTCTCTGGTGCATCCCCCGCTCGCAGGCTGCTCCAGGGCCACTTCCGGACGAACTGATGGCTGGAGCGCGACCCCCTCCGCTGGTCGGAGATCGATCCTGTTGCGCCGGAATGTGGTCCCCTCCACGTCGACCAGATAGGATCGGAGCCCCAGCTGCTGCAGACACACCCCTCTCCTCCATCTGCCCGTCCTGTCTCCCGGGAGCGGCTTCATCCTCACAGGCTGGCCGACGTTCAGCTCCGGCAGGTCCCTGGCGGATCTGTCATATGACAGCTTCGCTGCTTGATGTTTCACCCTTAGCTTGTCAGTAATCCCTGTGACGACCTGAGGTGTCAGTAGCTGGTCGGCCACAGGGAGAAAGGTTCTCAGTCTCCGTGACATAAGCCGCTGTGCTGGGCTGCTATTCATACCCTCCGTGGGCGTGCTCCTCCAGTGTAAAATGGCCTTCCAGGGGTCCTCCTTGGCACGGTCTGCCTTTCTGCAGAGGCTCTTTACAATCTTTACAGCTGACTCCGCCTTGCCATTGGCCTTCGGGTGTCTCGGCGAGGACATGACATGCTCGAAACCCCACTCCCTCGAAAACGCCCGGAACTCTCCACCGGCAAACTGGCCGCCACCATCAGAAATGGCCCTGTCAGGGACACCATAGCGGGCAAACAGCGCCTTGCACCGGCGGATGGTGGTGTCCGCAGACAGGTCAGGGAGCAGGTCAAACTCCCAAAAGTCAGAATAGTGGTCGACAATGAGCAGGAAGTGCTGTGCTGCATAACTGTACAAGTCCATGCTCACCAGCTGCCATGGACGTGTGGGGAGCGGGTGTGACATCATAGTCTCTTTCTGCTGCTCGTGCGCATATTCATTGCACACAGAGCACTGCTGCACAAAGTCTTTAACCTCCGCTTGCATTCCTGCCCAGTACAGAGTGTCGCGGGCCTGTCTGTAGCATGCCTCGGCCCCGACATGGTTGTAGTGAATCCGTCGTAACATTTCAGGACGCATAGACCTGGGGATGATGATGCGCTGGCTCCTGAAGAGCACGCCGTCTTGCGCACTTATCTCATCCCTAATGCCCCAGTAGTCCCTGACGGCCACAGGGGCCTCCTCCTTGTGTTCTGGCCATCCCTCCAGCACGACTGACTTGAGTGTTTGGAGACACACATCCTCCTCCGTGTGTTTACGAATCTGTGCCAGGCGTTGGCTGCTGACGTTCAGATAATCCGCCTGCTGAATGGTCGCCGTGTCGCTCTGCTCCTGCTGCATGCTGCAGACCATTTGGCGCCGGTACAGCGTGTCAGTCCTCCGTGGTGGGGTGGTGGCCCTGCTGAGTGTGTCACTGATGTACATCTCAGGGCCCGGCTTGTATACCACCACAAGGCAGTAGTTCTGAAGCGTGAGGAGCATGCTCTGAAGGCGCTTCGGCGCACTGAGGAGAGGCTTACTGAAGATCGAGACCAGCGGGCGGTGGTCGGTCTCTGCAGTCACATCGCCCCTCCCATACAGGTAGTAGTGGAAGCGTTGGCAGGCAAACACGATGCTCAGGCATTCTTTTTCAATCTGCGCGTAGTTTTGCTCCGTTTGCGTCAATGCCCGGGAGGCGAACGCGACAGGCTGCCCCTCCTGAAACAGGCAACATCCCAGACCTGCTTGACTGGAGTCACTCTGAATAGTGACCGGCTTGTTGACGTCATAGTATCTGAGGACTGGCACCGCCGTGACCAGTGCCTTGATTTCCTTCATGGCGGTGTCATGCTTCGGCAGCCAGTGCCATGGCACGTCTTTGTCCAGCAGTCTCCTCAGTGGCTCACATACCTCCGACAAGCGAGGCATGAACCTGGACAGATAATTCACAAACCCGACACACCGCTGGACCGCTTTTGCATCTGTAGGATTCGGCATGTCCAAAACCGCTCTGACCTTGTCAGGGTCAGCCTTGAGGCCCTCCGCCGACAGTATGTGGCCGTGGAAGCGGACCTCCTTCACTCGAAACTGCAGCTTTTTCAGGCCCAGCCTCAGCTTCACTTCTCTGCATCGGTCCATCAGAGCGACAAGGTTTGTGTCATGGTCGTCATTGGCCTCATCCTCTGTGTCCCCACAGCCGACTATGAGGATATCATCAGCGATGGGCTCAATGCCCCTCAGGCCAGCCAGCAGTTCATGTTGCTTCCTTTGGTACAGCTCCGGAGCAACTGACACACCGAAAGGGAGTTTCAGCCAACGTTTTCTGCCCCACGGTGTCCAGAATGTCGTCATCAGGCTGCTCTCCTCATCCAAGCGGCACTGCAGAAACGCATCACGTGCATCCACCAGGGTGAATATACGTGCCTTTGGTAGCTTATACAGCACGTCATCCAAGGTGGGCATAATATAATGGGACCGTCTCAAAGCTCGGTTGAGAGGCTTCGGGTCGATGCAGAGTCTCAATTTGTCTGGCTTCTTTACTATGACTAGGTTGCTGATCCAGTCTGTGGGTTGAGTAACTGTGGTCAAGTGCCCATCCTCCTCATAACGATCGAGCTGCGCTTTAACAGCCGCCTTGAGAGCCACTGGAACGTTCCTAGGAGCACACTGCACCGGGGCCACAGTGCTGTCCAGCTCAAAGTGAATGTCACCGGGCAGAGACTCAACAGGGCTATTGAACACGTCGTGGTAGGTGTTAATAAGACGCTCCTTGGTCAGGTCACCCTTCCTGCAGTGCTCCACCTTGTTCAACTCCTCGGGAATGGTGAAACGTATTAGACCAAGTCTCTCACATGTCTCTCCCGAAAGTAAGGGCCTCTGGCCGGTATGCACAATTTCAAAGTCCAGCCTGTGTGTCTTGCCCCTAATAATGCATTGCGTGCTGTACACACCCAACGAGCTCATCCACTCACTGTTGTAGAGTTTCAATCTTGTGAGACTCTTCTGAAGAGGCGTACGAGGCGCCAGCCTCATCTTATCCTTGATGCTCATCACATTGCAAGTGGCTCCAGAGTCGAGCTGGCACCTCTGGGCCCCTCTTTGCAGCGGCAGGTTGACAAACCACTTTTTCCCTTGAGTGTTTACAGCGCCCACGCTCTCCGCTGCATACACATCTCTCTCATCATGGTCACTGCCCTCCCGGTCCTCAGGCCATGGGCCATCCACAGTGTTCAACTGGCGTGCTTGCTGGCCCCTTTTCATGCATACCTTCGCAAAATGGTTGGCAGTGCCACATGAGCGGCATGATTTGCCAAATGCTGGGCACAGGTCTCGCCCCCGTTTGTGCCGTGAGCCACAGTACTTGCAGTCACCTGCGCCTCTCATGCTCTGATGCTGTGCCGATGTGTTGGTGGGCTCAGACGGCCTGCTGGCAGTCCTCCGTTCGTACCGCTGTCCTTGTGTGGCATTAATGCTGTCCCCCGGCCCGGAGCTGCTCAGTGACATGGCTTTTAGCTTGCTGTCCATGACCTCAGATGCACGGCAGATCCTGATGGCATCGTCCAATTTAAGGTCCTTTTCTCTCAGTAAGCGACGTCTTGCACCCTCGTCAGCTATCCCGAGAACAACTTTGTCCTTTATGAGTTCATCCTTAATAGCTCCATATTCACAAGAGGCAGCCTTCTCCCTCAGCCTGGTAACAAAAGAGTCGAAAAGCTCTCCATCCTCTTGTTTAAGTTGGCCAAACACATACCTCTCGAAAGTCACGTTCCTGGCGGGTGTGAAGTATGTCTCCAGTGCCTCCAGTATAGCACCGACAACTTTCTGCTGGTCCGCCGTGAGTCCCAGGTTGTGTGTGTAGACATGGCGGCAGTCGTTCCCCATCAGCCTCCTGAGTGCTGCTGCCTGCACCGGCTCTGCCTTCTCACTGAGGCCGGTCGCAAGCAGGTAGTCCTCAAACTCTGCTCGAAAGCTCACCCAGTTGCTGTGAACATCCCCCGTCATCTTCATGGGCTCCGGAGGCGGTATGCTGGTTGCCATCGTTTCAGCGCGACGCAAATGCTAGCAGGCTAACCGAAGCTGCTAATCCTCACCAAAACAAACAAGCACACGCTGCTTTGGCGACGGACAGAGCGACGTTAACTTCTTATGATCCTATTTCCACTTCTGTCACCATGTTGCAAGTATGTGTATAACAGATACCCAGGATAGATGTGCTGTGCTCAGTGCCTTTAATTATAATAAAGCCGGTAGCATACATAACAGCATTGCAATGTCAACAACAGCTTCATGACTAAGCGAGGTAATAATGCTAGAGAGGTAGTAACATCCGGGAACCACAGGGTGGGGCCGTAGCCTAGCTAGAGCACCCTGTAACAACACACACACACACACACACACACACACACACACACACACACAGCGACATGGGGGCACACACACACACACACACACACACACACACACACACACACAGTGAGTGAGTGGCATGGATGTACACACAGACTGCTGGGTGACTGAGTGACTGTCTGGGACGATACTGTGTTTTATTCGATACGAATGGTGTCTACATTATAGCACCACACTTTATCATGTCTAGGACCCCCGAATTTACACTCATTATTAGCCCGTGGAGGTCCACTCCACGCGGGTCCCTAGCATGGGGGTCCCTGGCATGCAGGTCCATGGGGGTCCCTAGCATGGGGGTCCCTGGCATGCAGGTCCATGGGGGTCCCTAGCATGGGGGTCCCTGGCATGCAGGTCCATGGGGGTCCCTGGGGGTCCCTGGCATGCACTTGCAGGTCCATGGGGGTCCCTGGCATATCTCTTCAGATGGGCCCCATTAGAGAAGGGGTTTACAGTTCTAGCAGTGATTCTTAACCTTTTTAATCTCAAGGACCCCCAGTTTGACATGCATTAGTCTACGGACCCCCATTTAATGGCATTTCTATCTCTCTCTCAATTTATGTTATGAAATCAGTGTTAATTTTACTCTGAGAGTGTACAAATGGAACCAATTGGACCCGTTGGGGTCCATTTGTACACTCTCAGAGTTACAGACCCAACTATTTAGCTGGGGACCCCCTAGCTCTGGTCCATAGCTCTAATGCTCTGGCCCATATAGCTCTAATGCGTTGCATTTAGAGCTATGTTACTCTTGATTTCCGGGGCTCGCATGAATGCAGACCAGCCTCGTCTTTAGCTCACCAAAACAAAGGTGGGTTGTGTGATTAGAAAGCCTACTTTCCTTCACCTTCACCTGGCCACCACACGTATAAACAGTACTTTTTGGCCAAAAGGGGGTTTTGTCAAAGCTGTCACTACGACAGCATCAAGGCCCGCCAAAATACATTTTTACTCGACTAAATCGCATGACACTTAGTCGACTAGAACTAGACTATTAAATTAGAACTAGAACTAAAACATTCCAGGTGACTATTAATATGACTAAAACTAAATTAAGTTTCAGTCCAAAGACTATGGCTAAAAGTAAAATAGAAATGTGCTGCCAAAAACAACACTGCCTCTTTGTACTAACGTTACCCTGGTGTTCTGTGATTCTCCACAGAGCTGCCAACGCCGCTGATTTAGGAGCTTATATCTCTTTCACTTCTAGTGATTTTCTATTTTTCTAGTCGACTTTTCTATAATTTTCTATCATTCTAGTCGACTAGTTGTTTAACTAGGTCTACCTATTGTGTACTTTTTTATTATTTTAATAATATAGTTGTACTAAAACCACAACATGACGATTATAGCTCACTTTCTTGCAACTTTGTTTCTGATGCAAGGAAGCTAAGAGCAGCGCCGAAATAATGGCTGCAGCCGTGTCGTTCAAATTGTTGTCTCTATAACCTGTACTGCAATGAATGTCACAAAAACAAATTCCAATCAACTCTGTTGACATGGCAGTAAAATAATCTTGAATAGCTATAGTCACCAATTATGTACTGTTTACATTGGTGACTAGAAGTATAATCTAGCTGATCTTGAGGCCTACAAAAAAAAAAAAAACGTTTTTTATTATTATTATTTGTATTATCAACTACCAACAAGGTGGACTAGTAGTGGATTTACTAGTGGACTAGTTGAATAGTGGACTAGTTGCTTAACCCATTCTGACCGGGCACCCATTTTGGTGTCAGCATCATGTCATGCTTTAGCTATTGAAAAATAGCAGATCTACAAGCTCATATCGCGCCACCGAGTGGCGCGATATGAGCTTGTAGGTCTGCTATTTTTGAAAAATCGAAGAGCGACTGACATTTTTAGAATCTGATCTCAGGTCAGAATGGGTTCATCAGACCAGTGTGTGTCCGGCGGAAACCTCGTATGAATCTGATCTCAGGTCAGAATGGGTTAAAGCCCTAACTAACTAACGCTAGTGTTCTGTGATCTCTCTCCTCAGAGCTGCCAACCCCACTCATCAAGGAGCTCATACCACATCTAAACATCATTGACCTGGAGAGACTACAGCCAGCCCTAAACCACAGAGGTAACTATAGACTAGAGACTATAGACTACAGCCAGCCCTAAACCACAGAGGTAACTATAGACTAGAGACTACAGCCAGCCCTAAACCACAGAGGTAACTAGAACTGCACTCTGTCGAGTGCATACTTGCACACTAGTAGGCCATAAATGGCCAACTAGTGCGCAAGCAGAGCGCGCATGTAATGTTTTCGCCCAGATTTGATGTTTTTCTGCGTAAGCCTCAAATGTGTGTGTATGTGTATGACTAGCTCTAAATGATGACGTAAGAAATACGTGTATGACTAGCTCTAAATGATGACGTAAGAAATATGGTCATTTCGTCATCATTGGTCCAGCAATACGGGCACAGATTTGATGTTTTTCTGGGGGGGTCCTGAAATGGCGGAACGGCTGTCACGGTTTTTGGACCAAAGTGACCACAGAATACCACTAATCAACTTACAACTACACACTTTATACAGTATACTATATATATACACTATATATATTTCTTACGTCATCATTTAGAGCTAGTCATACACGTATTTCTTACGTCATCATTTAGAGCTAGTCATACATCAAATCTGTACCCATATTGCTGGACCAATGATGACGAAATGACCATATTTCTTACATACACACCACGTACTCTAGTCCCAGCAGATCAGGCACAATTTGGTAAATTATTTTTTTATTGATTATGTATATAGTATACGTATGACTAGCTCTAAATGATGACGTAAGAAATATATATAGTATATATATAGTATACTGTATAAAGTGTGTAGTTGTAAGTTGATTAGTGGTATTCTGTGGTCACTTTGGTCCAAAAACCGTGACAGCCGTTCCGCCATTTCAGGACCCCCCCAGAAAAACATCAAATCTGTGCCCGTATTGCTGGACCAATGATGACGAAATGACCATATTTCTTACGTCATCATTTAGAGCTAGTCATACACGTATTTCTTACGTCATCATTTAGAGCTAGTCATACACATACACACACATTTGAGGCTTACGCAGAAAAACATCAAATCCGTGTCCGTATTGCTGGATCAATGATGACGAAATGACCATATTTCTTACGTCATCATTTAGAGCTAGTCATACATCAAATCTGTGCCCGTATTGCTGGACCAATGATGACGAAATGACCATAGTTCTTACATACACACCACATACTCTGGTCCCAGCAGATCAGGCACAATTTGGTAAATTATTTTTTATTGATTATGTATATAGTATACGTATGACTAGCTCTAAATGATGACGTAAGAAATATATATAGTATATATATAGTATATAGGCATATACTATATATGTTTACATATATACTCTATACTCTATACTGTATAAAGTGTGTAGTTGTAAGTTGATTGGCGGTATTCTGTGGTCACTTTGGTCCAAAAACCGTGACAGCCGTTCCGCCATTTCAGGACCCCCCCAGAAAAACATCAAATCTGTGCCCGTATTGCTGGACCAATGATGACGAAATGACCATAGTTCTTACATACACACCACATACTCTGGTCCCAGCAGATCAGGCACAATTTGGTAAATTATTTTTTATTGATTATGTATATAGTATACGTATGACTAGCTCTAAATGATGACGTAAGAAATATATATAGTATATATATAGTATATAGGCATATACTATATATGTTTACATATATACTCTATACTCTATACTGTATAAAGTGTGTAGTTGTAAGTTGATTGGCGGTATTCTGTGGTCACTTTGGTCCAAAAACCGTGACAGCCGTTCCGCCATTTCAGGACCCCCCCAGAAAAACATCAAATCTGTGCCCGTATTGCTGGACCAATGATGACGAAATGACCATATTTCTTACGTCATCATTTAGAGCTAGTCATACACGTATTTCTTACGTCATCATTTAGAGCTAGTCATACACATACACACACATTTGAGGCTTACGCAGAAAAACATCAAATCTGTGTCCGTATTGCTGGATCAATGATGACGAAATGACCATATTTCTTACGTCATCATTTAGAGCTAGTCATACACGTATTTCTTACGTCATCATTTAGAGCTAGTCATACATCAAATCTGTGCCCGTATTGCTGGACCAATGATGACGAAATGACCATAGTTCTTACATACACACCACATACTCTGGTCCCAGCAGATCAGGCACAATTTGGTAAATTATTTTTTATTGATTATGTATATAGTATACGTATGACTAGCTCTAAATGATGACGTAAGAAATATATATAGTATATATATAGTATATAGGCATATACTATATATGTTTACATATATACTCTATACTCTATACTGTATAAAGTGTGTAGTTGTAAGTTGATTGGCGGTATTCTGTGGTCACTTTGGTCCAAAAACCGTGACAGCCGTTCCGCCATTTCAGGACCCCCCCAGAAAAACATCAAATCTCTGCCCGTATTGCTGGACCAATGATGACGAAATGACCATATTTCTTACGTCATCTAGTCATACACGTATGTGTATGACTAACTCTAAATGATGACGTAAGAAATACGTGTATGACTAGCTCTAAATGATGACGTAAGAAATATGGTCATTTCGTCATCATTGGTCCAGCAATACGGGCACAGATTTGATGTTTTTCTGGGGGGGTCCTGAAATGGCGGAACGGCTGTCACGACAAATGGACCAGGCCGATCACATTACTTGCGCGCTCTGCTTGCGCAAGTAACTATAGACTAGAGACTAGAGACTACAGCCAGCCCTAAACCACAGAGGTAACTATAGACTAGAGACTAGAGACTACAGCCAGCCCTAAACCACAGAGGTAACTATAGACTAGAGACTACAGCCAGCCCTAAACCACAGAGGTAACTATAGACTAGAGACTACAGCCAGCCCTAAACCACAGAGGTAACTATAGACTAGAGACTACAGCCAGCCCTAAACCGCAGAGGTAACTATAGACTAGAGACTACAGCCAGCCCTAAACCACAGAGGTAACTATAGACTAGAGACTAGAGACTACAGCCAGCCCTAAACCACAGAGGTAACTATAGACTAGAGACTAGAGACTACAGCCAGCCCTAAACCACAGAGGTAACTAGAGACTAGAGACTAGAGACTACAGCCAGCCCTAAACCACAGAGGTAACTATAGACTAGAGACTAGAGACTACAGCCAGCCCTAAACCACAGAGGTAACTAGAGACTAGAGACTACAGCCAGCCCTAAACCACAGAGGTAACTATAGACTAGAGACTAGAGACTACAGCCAGCCCTAAACCACAGAGGTAACTATAGACTAGAGACTAGAGACTACAGCCAGCCCTAAACCACAGAGGTAACTAGAGACTAGAGACTACAGCCAGCCCTAAACCACAGAGGTAACTATAGACTAGAGACTAGAGACTACAGCCAGCCCTAAACCACAGAGGTAACTATAGACTAGAGACTAGAGACTACAGCCAGCCCTAAACCACAGAGGTAACTAGAGACTAGAGACTACAGCCAGCCCTAAACCACAGAGGTAACTAGAGACTAGAGACTACAGCCAGCCCTAAACCACAGAGGTAACTAGAGACTAGAGACTACAGCCAGCCCTAAACCACAGAGGTAACTATAGACTAGAGACTAGAGCCAGCCCTAAACCACAGAGGTGACTAGAGACTAGAGACTACAGCCAGCCCTAAACCACAGAGGTAACTATAGACTAGAGACTACAGCCAGCCCTAAACCACAGAGGTAACTATAGACTAGAGACTACAGCCAGCCCTAAACCACAGAGGTAACTATAGACTAGAGACTAGAGACTACAGCCAGCCCTAAACCACAGAGGTAACTATAGACTAGAGACTACAGCCAGCCCTAAACCACAGAGGTAACTATAGACTAGAGACTACAGCCAGCCCTAAACCACAGAGGTAACTATAGACTAGAGACTACAGCCAGCCTTAACACTAGGAAGTCTGAGCAGCCGTTCTGACCGAATTTGAAATTTCAACGTTTATTTTCTTAGCCCATGGAGTCCAGAGAAAGTTCCCCTTGCATGACTTTGTCTAAATATTCGGTTGAAATCATCTCTGTTTTTTTTTCCATTTGAAACATTTTGTAAATATGATTTTAGGCATATATCTCTTACTCAGTCTGACTATAATCGGCCCAATCGACCGCCGTCACCCTTTCTCCCCCTCTCGTCTTTTGTTTGCGCTGCTTGATAATGGTGTTAATGGTGATTCCCCGACATTTACTTTTCACTTGATATCGTTTCGTAGAGAGCGCCTACACAACCGATTTATATACCAAATGAAAGCCCCAATTCCATAGTTTACATGGTATTTTGATTTTTTTTAAATGAGCAAAAAATGAGCGAGTTATGGTGGTTATGGTGGTAGGGGTGGAGAAAAAAAAAGAACACACAAACAGCTGGAGACGGCATTGTTGTTGTTGTTGCTGCATTCCATGTCCAACGAATTAAATCATATACGTTTGGCTGGTTAATTAACTTGGAATTTGTTTATTATTTTGATAAGATAATAGGAATATGAATACAATGATTATTATCATTGTTATTATTATTATTATTATTATTATTATTGCATGCTCGGTTAGACTCGACCCGACATTTACTTTCCATGAAGCGAGAACGCTTGCCGATGCGCGATACAAAATAAAAAGTGTTTGAATAATTCCAACCAGATAGACCTCCCGAACCGCTAAATGTTTTGTCAGTCAAAAGAACAGTTCTTTCTGCAAGCGACGTGGAACTTATGTAGGCATGCTGCTGTGGATTAATTTGTTCTGGCATATAGGCTCAATATCGCCAGCTCTTTGTCAGTCAAAAGAGTTCAGCCTGTCCGTCCTTCTTTATCTGTAAACTTTTTCTCTCTCTCTATTCTATTCTATTTAGTGTGCAAGGCTTACATCCGGTAAGCCACTGTATGCGCTGACTTCCATACACAACACATACACAAACCGTATCCTCTCCTCACCGGATGTTGAATTCACAGTGCTAACGGCCGTATTATGAACGATGTTTATTAATTAAACTGATATAACAACATAACGTGGCTAATAATTGTTTATTTGGAATGTACTTTGGCTGGTAATTTAGGTAAATATAACGCGACTCACTTGTATAAGTAATTTACCGCGGACAGGCCGCATTTAATGCAATACATTGGCTTTAGTAATGTTGTTAGCTTATAATATTAGCAACTGTAAGCTAACGGCTGGAGGACTACGGACAATCCGGTCAATAACATCATTACACTTAAACATTAATACAATTATGTCATGTTTACATGCCTAGTCAAGCAGTCTGTACATCGCGTGGGGTGACATATATTAATTACATCGATAACACACAAGAAAAGACAAGTGATCTTGCTCTTTTGGAAGGAAAAAAATAACAACAAAAGGCAGCAACGTGACACTCTTCCATGGCTATGTTGCAATATAGTACTAACGGGCAACGGCAAAATATATATTTTTCACATGTATTATTAGTTTTATACATTTTAGGAGTGAAAACATGTGTTAAGAAACATATTATGATTTAATTCGTTGGAAATGGGATGCAGGCTTGAACAATGTCTTCTCCAGCTGGAGAGGGACGTGTGGGGGAGAGAGTGGCCAATCAAATCGCACCAAAAACACGGTCCCATTGACCCTTCAGCCGACTGAGTAGTAGTGATTTTTTTTCAGACTTCGTAGTGTTAAACCACAGAGGTAACTATAGACTAGAGACTACAGCCAGCCCTAAACCACAGAGGTAACTATAGACTAGAGACTAGAGACTACAGCCAGCCCTAAACCACAGAGGTAACTATAGACTAGAGACTAGAGACTACAGCCAGCCCTAAACCACAGAGGTAACTATAGACTAGAGACTACAGCCAGCCCTAAACCACAGAGGTAACTATAGACTAGAGACTACAGCCAGCCCTAAACCACAGAGGTAACTATAGACTAGAGACTAGAGACTACAGCCAGCCCTAAACCACAGAGGTAACTATAGACTAGAGACTACAGCCAGCCCTAAACCACAGAGGTAACTAGAGACTAGAGACTAGAGACTACAGCCAGCCCTAAACCACAGAGGTAACTATAGACTAGAGACTACAGCCAGCCCTAAACCACAGAGGTAACTATAGACTAGAGACTACAGCCAGCCCTAAACCACAGAGGTAACTATAGACTATAGACTACAGCCAGCCCTAAACCACAGAGGTAACTATAGACTAGAGACTAGAGACTACAGCCAGCCCTAAACCACAGAGGTAACTATAGACTAGAGACTACAGCCAGCCCTAAACCACAGAGGTAACTATAGACTATAGACTAGAGACTACAGCCAGCCCTAAACCACAGAGGTAACTATAGACTAGAGACTACAGCCAGCCCTAAACCACAGAGGTAACTATAGACTAGAGACTAGAGACTACAGCCAGCCCTAAACCACAGAGGTAACTATAGACTAGAGACTACAGCCAGCCCTAAACCACAGAGGTAACTATAGACTAGAGACTAGAGACTACAGCCAGCCCTAAACCACAGAGGTAACTATAGACTATAGACTAGAGACTACAGCCAGCCCTAAACCACAGAGGTAACTATAGACTATAGACTAGAGACTACAGCCAGCCCTAAACCACAGAGGTAACTATAGACTAGAGACTACAGCCAGCCCTAAACCACAGAGGTAACTATAGACTAGAGACTACAGCCAGCCCTAAACCACAGAGGTAACTATAGACTAGAGACTAGAGACTACAGCCAGCCCTAAACCACAGAGGTAACTATAGACTAGAGACTAGAGCCAGCCCTAAACCACAGAGGTAACTAGAGACTAGAGACTAGAGACTACAGCCAGCCCTAAACCACAGAGGTAACTAGAGACTAGAGACTACAGCCAGCCCTAAACCACAGAGGTAACTATAGACTAGAGACTAGAGACTGCAGCCAGCCCTAAACCACAGAGGTAACTAGAGACTAGAGACTACAGCCAGCCCTAAACCACAGAGGTAACTATAGACTAGAGACTAGAGACTACAGCCAGCCCTAAACCACAGAGGTAACTAGAGACTAGAGACTACAGCCAGCCCTAAACCACAGAGGTAACTATAGACTAGAGACTACAGCCAGCCCTAAGCCACAGAGGTAACTATAGACTAGAGACTACAGCCAGCCCTAAACCACAGAGGTAACTATAGACTAGAGACTACAGCCAACCCTAAACCACAGAGGTAACTATAGACTAGAGACTAGAGACTACAGCCAGCCCTAAACCACAGAGGTAACTATAGACTAGAGACTAGAGCCAGCCCTAAACCACAGAGGTAACTATAGACTAGAGACTACAGCCAGCCCTAAACCACAGAGGTAACTATAGACTAGAGACTACAGCCAGCCCTAAACCACAGAGGTAACTATAGACTAGAGACTACAGCCAGCCCTAAACCACAGAGGTAACTATAGACTAGAGACTAGAGACTACAGCCAGCCCTAAACCACAGAGGTAACTATAGACTAGAGACTAGAGACTAGAGCCAGCCCTAAACCACAGAGGTAACTATAGACTAGAGACTAGAGACTACAGCCAGCCCTAAACCACAGAGGTAACTATAGACTAGAGACTACAGCCAGCCCTAAACCACAGAGGTAACTATAGACTAGAGACTAGAGCCAGCCCTAAACCACAGAGGTAACTATAGACTAGAGACTACAGCCAGCCCTAAACCACAGAGGTAACTATAGACTAGAGACTAGAGACTACAGCCAGCCCTAAACCACAGAGGTAACTATAGACTAGAGACTACAGCCAGCCCTAAACCACAGAGGTAACTATAGACTAGAGACTAGAGCCAGCCCTAAACCACAGAGGTAACTATAGACTAGAGACTACAGCCAGCCCTAAACCACAGAGGTAACTATAGACTAGAGACTAGAGACTACAGCCAGCCCTAAACCACAGATGTAACTATAGACTAGAGACTACAGCCAGCCCTAAACCACAGAGGTAACTATAGACTAGAGACTAGAGACTACAGCCAGCCCTAAACCACAGAGGTAACTATAGACTAGAGACTAGAGCCAGCCCTAAACCACAGAGGTAACTATAGACTAGAGACTACAGCCAGCCCTAAACCACAGAGGTAACTATAGACTAGAGACTAGAGACTGCAGCCAGCCCTAAACCACAGAGGTAACTATAGACTAGAGACTACAGCCAGCCCTAAACCACAGAGGTAACTATAGACTAGAGACTACAGCCAGCCCTAAACCACAGAGGTAACTATAGACTAGAGACTAGAGACTACAGCCAGCCCTAAACCACAGAGGTAACTATAGACTAGAGACTAGAGACTACAGCCAGCCCTAAACCACAGAGGTAACTATAGACTAGAGACTAGAGACTACAGCCAGCCCTAAACCACAGAGGTAACTATAGACTAGAGACTAGAGACTACAGCCAGCCCTAAACCACAGAGGTAACTTTAGACTAGAGACTAGAGACTACAGCCAGCCCTAAACCACAGAGGTAACTATAGACTAGAGACTAGAGACTACAGCCAGCCCTAAACCACAGAGGTAACTATAGACTAGAGACTACAGCCAGCCCTAAACCACAGAGGTAACTATAGACTAGAGACTACAGCCAGCCCTAAACCACAGAGGTAACTATAGACTAGAGACTAGAGACTACAGCCAGCCCTAAACCACAGAGGTAACTATAGACTAGAGACTAGAGACTACAGCCAGCCCTAAACCACAGAGGTAACTATAGACTAGAGACTACAGCCAGCCCTAAACCACAGAGGTAACTATAGACTAGAGACTAGAGACTACAGCCAGCCCTAAACCACAGAGGTACGCAGTGATAAGTAAATAGGTTTTCAATGTAATGAGTCCCGGGATGCAGGGACGGTCTTTTAGAAATGAGTCCCAGGATGCAGCGACGGTCTTTTAGAGATGAGTCCCAGGATGCAGGGACGGTCTTTTAGAAATGAGTCCCAGGATGCAGGGACGGTCTTTTAGAAATGAGTCCCAGGATGCAGGGATGGTCTTTTAGAGATGAGTCCCAGGATGCAGGGATGGTCTTTTAGAGATGAGTCCCAGGATGCAGGGATGGTCTTTTAGAGACGAGTCCCAGGATGCAGGGATGGTCTTTTAGAGATGAGTCCCAGGATGCAGGGATGGTCTTTTAGAGACGAGTCCCAGGATGCAGGGATGGTCTTTTAGAGACGAGTCCCAGGATGCAGGGATGGTCTTTTAGAGACGAGTCCCAGGATGCAGGGATGGTCTTTTAGAGATGAGTCCCAGGATGCAGGGATGGTCTTTTAGAGATGAGTCCCAGGATGCAGGGATGGTCTTTTAGAGACGAGTCCCAGGATGCAGGGATGGTCTTTTAGAGACGAGTCCCAGGATGCAGGGATGGTCTTTTAGAGATGAGTCCCAGGATGCAGGGATGGTCTTTTAGAGATGAGTCCCAGGGGCATTTGATGGGTCCCACTTCAACCACGTTAGGAGTCATTCGATACGAATGGTGTCTACATATAGCACCACACTTTATCATGTCAAGGACCCCTGAATTTACACTAATTAGCCCGTGGAGGTCCACTCCACGCGGGTCCCTTGCATGGGGGTCCCTGGCATGCAGGTCCCTGGGGGTCCCTGGCATATCTCTTCAGATGGGCCCCATTAGAGAAGGTGTTTTCAGCTCTAGCAGTGATTCTTAACCTTTTTAATGTCAAGGACCCCCAGTTTGACATGCATTAGTCTACGGACCCCCATTTAATGGCATTGCTATCTCTGAGACCCCCCAATTTATGTTATAAAACCAATGTTAATTTAACTCGGAGTGTACAAATGGGAGCATTTAACTCCCATTTAGTTTTATATGGTTATAACTAGAGCTAGCAAAATAAACTAGAATAAAAAACCAGTACAGTAGTACAGTAGTGCTGTGGATGCAGAGGTCGTTGTTTTATTGCGTCCCTTAACTATAAACTGCGTTTTGGGAAGCAAAATACACCCTATTTTAATCTCTGGATATGTCCTAGGGACGAGGATAATTTTATAACTGTGGGGTTTCAACCTTTTTAACACATTTAGACCTGAGGGCGATTCTTAATGTCTTCTAAATCCTGGCAGTTTTCTGAAGACCCCCCCCCCCCCCCCATGTTTCTATGTCTGTCGTTCTCAAACATGTTCACGTCATGGACCCCCAAAAATGACATGTAATAGGCCACCGACCCCCATCTGAAAATATGTTGTTCCAGAAACAAAGATTAAAAACGTTCACTGTGAAAGTATATTCATTCAAAGATTTGCGCCACATTTTTCACGACTTTTCAAAAATAGCAGACCTACAAGCTCGTAGCGCGGCACTTGGTGCCGCTCTTTGCAGAGCTTGTAGATCTGCTATTTATCAATAGCTAAAGCATAACATGGTGCTTAAAGGAGAATTCCATGCTAGAAGGCCTTCTTCATCATCATTCTTTTTCGACCGCGGTCGAGATCGTGGATTTCACAATATTACGCCAGACTTCCCGGTCCTTCATTGCCTCCCCCAGTTCCTGCTTACTGATGCATGTGTCCCTATAGCGATGACATCATGTGTCCCTATAGCGATGACATCATGTGTCCCTATAGCGATGACATCATGTGTCCCTATAGCGATGACATGTGTCCCTATAGCGATGACATCAGGGTACGACAGTTTTCTACCTCTGGTCTGCTTTGAGGCAGAACTCCAGAGAAGAAGGGAAGATATAACCTCATTGTCAGCTCTGTAGCAGTGGCCGGCAAACTGTGTTCTTCTGGATCGGACTAGTGAAGAAACACGGGGAAGGATGTCGTGTATTAGATCAGGTGGCTCTTCTCTTCCAAGACAGATTAGAAGGCGGGTGTAAAGGTGCCATCCAACCGATTCTCTAGTTTCTTTGAAAGTGTCCATGTCTCTAGAGTAGAATCGGCTCAAAGGTCGTCCTAAATATATTGTTTCGTCCCCAACAAAGACATCCAGGTGTTACTTTGTGCAAAAGCGCATTATTGGCTATTTCCCCTACCATAAGCGTGCCTTATAAAGCATAAGTGTGCCGCTTGGGATACTATTTATATTATGAAGAGAGGATATATACACAAAAAAAATGAGCGATGGAAATATGCAAATTAGCACCCCAATGCCCCATTCAATTAAATTCATTGAGGGCTTATATTAGGGGAAATAGCCAATAACGCACTTTTGCACAAAATAACACCTGGACCTCTTTGGTGGGGACGTAACAACTACAAATAAAGGTAAGGGGTTCCCGTCCAGAATGGGCTAATATTATTATTATTCCATTATTCGGTATTTGATCCATGGACCGCCATGGAAAACTAAAGAACATTTTGTTATCGTTGGATAAGATTCTTGAGACCTAATGAGAAAAAGCATGCGGTTCTTACGTAACCCCCAGGTTTTCCTCCCTGTTTACACCGACAAGACAACCGCTATTATGGGGTGACGAGCACCCTCGCCCCATCAGGGCAAACCACATCCCGGGACTTAGGTCTGCTGTGAGCATGCACACTAGCATCTGGTGCATTGTGCAGGGTACACTACCATAAACGGCCATTAGGGGGAGCCATAGTACAGTGTAATACAGTGGGGAATAGCTATTGATTCCTTGATTGAATACTTTCTTGGCAGAAATGTAATCAGTAACAGGGTACAGTCAAACACATGTCCAAAGGGATCACTGGGAAAAAAAGGCCTTGCAGTCTTGTTTCCATTCAGGTCCTGGGTAATCAATTCATAATCATGACATGACAAATAACAACAACATTCTAATTATCACAAAAGGTAAAAAAAAAAAAAAAAAGATATGTACAGTGTTACATTCCCTTAGTAGGTCTAGGGGTATTAATAAGAGATGCAACACGGCTGGCACGAGAATTGTGATTTATTCAACGTGATTGTGAAAAGTATATAATAATAAACAATAAAGAATACAACTTGAAGGCAAACGAAAGACAGGATATATGGGGCAACTTAAAATAAACCATCAAAACTATCTTAGCCCTATTCTAAAGTATCACACAACACTCTGACCTAACTCTAACCAATAAATGAAATGAAAAGGGTTACACAAATTCAATCTACCTAAACTGTCTACACTAACTACTGCCCTAACAACGGTTTACAAAAAGTAAGCACCCATACGCCGTATTTATATATATTATATTATATACTATATATCTCTCTCTATATATATATATATATATATATATATATATATATATATAACTATAATATCAGTTGTATCTTTAGCTGGGCTTTTAAGGAGATGGGGGTAGTCACTAGACATAGGGGCAATCTTTTTTTTTAAATTATTATTATTATTTTTAATATAAATACAGTGGAATACCGAGGTATAGGTTATCAATAACCGGCACCGTACCGTACTGTAACATCTCATACCGTGGCATGCCTACTCGGTACTAAACGTTGAGACTCGCTAGAATTACACCGTCATCTTTGTCTCTGTAAACTAAAGACATCCACCGGTGTCAATATGAACAATACTCCCCTCTTTGTCTCTGTAAACTAAAGACATCCACCGGTGTCAATATGAACAATACTCCCCTCTTTGTCTCTGTAAACTAAAGACATCCACCGCTGTCAATATGAACAATACTCCCCTCTTTGTCTCTGTAAGCTAAAGACATCCACCGGTGTCAATATGAACAATACTCCCCTCTTTGTCTCTGTAAGCTAAAGACATCCACCGGTGTCAATATGAACAATACTCCCCTCTTTGTCTCTGTAAACTAAAGACATCCACCGGTGTCAATATGAACAATACTCCCCTCTTTGTCTCTGTAAACTAAAGACATCCACCGCTGTCAATATGAACAATACTCCCCGCTTTGTCTCTGTAAACTAAAGACATCCACCGCTGTCAATATGAACAATACTCCCCTCTTTGTCTCTGTAAGCTAAAGACATCCACCGGTGTCAATATGAACAATACTCCCCTCTTTGTCTCTGTAAACTAAAGACATCCACCGCTGTCAATATGAACAATACTCCCCTCTTTGTCTCTGTAAACTAAAGACATCCACCGCTGTCAATATGAACAATACTCCCCTCTTTGTCTCTGTAAACTAAAGACATCCACCGGTGTCAATATGAACAATACTCCCCTCTTTGTCTCTGTAAACTAAAGACATCCACCGCTGTCAATATGAACAATACTCCCCTCTTTGTCTCTGTAAACTAAAGACATCCACCGCTGTCAATATGAACAATACTCCCCTCTTTGTCTCTGTAAGCTAAAGACATCCACCGGTGTCAATATGAACAAAACTCCCATGTGTTTGTTTTTTCTTTTTTCCCTGCTGTGAGGGAGCTAAGTTGTTTTAAGTTCCCATTCTGGGCGGGAACCCTTTTTGGTGTTTTAAGCAAACGTTATGTTATACTTTAGCTATTGAAAAATAGCAGATCTACAAGCTCATAGCGCGGCACCGGGTGCCGTGCTATGAGCACAGTACAGTAGATCTGCTATTTTTGAAAAATCGTTAAAATGTGGCGCAAATCTTTGAATATATGTTCTTTCAGAGGGAACGTTTTTAACTCAGATCTTTGCTTCTGGGGGGTCCCTGGAACAACGTATTTTCAGATGGGGGTCGCCGGCCAATTACGATTGTGAACGTCTTGGTTTGTCTTCCTGTGGCATCCTGTAGGAATCTCCACCTACTTGGCCTGGGTCACGATCCTGCAGGACGTCTGGGGGCCGCATTACGTAAGTACGTCTGGGGGCCGTACGTCTGGGGGCAGGACGTCTGGGGGCCGCATTACGTAAGTACGTCTGGGGGCCGTACGTCTGGGGGCCGTACGTCTGGGGGCCGCATTACGTAAGTACGTCTGGGGGCCGTACGTCTGGGGGCAGGACGTCTGGGGGCAGGACGTCTGGGGGCAGGACGTCTGGGGGCAGGACGTCTGGGGGCAGGATGTCTGGGGGCCGCATTACGTAAGTACGTCTGGGGGCCGCATTACGTAAGTACGTCTGGGGGCCGCATTACGTAAGTACGTCTGGGGGCCGCATTACGTAAGTACGTCTGGGGGCCGCATTACGTAAGTATCCTGCTCTATCTAGCAGAACAACACAGTCCATCTGCAAGGCTGTGATCTTTATGTAATCTACTATTTTCACCCATATTTCAAACCGATTGTGAATAATGGACGTGTGTCGAACGTTTGAACATATTTTAGTTACTTTGTTTATTTTGACGGGACAGAGATGATTAACAATAAAAATACATTACAAGACAACAGAGCGTACTGTTTTAGGGGTAAAGTGTCTGGACAGTAATGTTGCCAGTTCGAACCCTGTGGGCTCCCCCGGAGTTAGTGTCAAAGTGTCCTTGAGCAAGACACTGAACCCCTGATTGCTCCTGATGTGCTGGTTGGTGCCTTGCATGGTTTCCACCGCCATCGGTGTGTGAATGGGTGAATGTGATGGGTGAATGTAATGCACAATCTATGTAAAGGGCCTTGGATAAAGGCGCTATATAAATGCACCATTTACCACCGAAATGGTGGTTAGTAAAAACAGATGTGTTTGGGTGAGAGGTGAGTCTCTTACCACCGCGGCTCAGTGACGTCATGTTGTAGTTTTAGTAAAAACAGAGAGATGTGTTTGGGGTGAGCGGTGAGTCTCTTATCACCGCGGCTCAGTGACGTCATGTTGTAGTTTTAGTAAAAACAGAGAGATGTGTTTGGGGTGAGAGGTGAGTCTCTTACCACCGCGGCTCAGTGACGTCATGTTGTAGTTTTAGTAAAAACAGAGAGATGTGTTTGGGGTGAGAGGTGAGTCTCTTACCACCGCGGCTCAGTGACATCATGTTGTAGTTTTAGTAAAAACAGAGAGATGTGTTTGGGGTGAGAGGTGAGTCTCTTACCACCGCGGCTCAGTGACGTCATGTTGTAGTTTTAGTAAAAACAGAGAGATGTGTTTGGGTGAGTCTCTTACCACCGCGGCTCAGTGACGTCATGTTGTAGTTTTAGTAAAAACAGAGAGGTGTGTTTGGGTGAGTCTCTTATCACCGCGGCTCAGTGACGTCATGTTGTAGTTTTAGTAAAAACAGAGGTGTGTTTGGGTGAGCGCCGAGCGGTGAGTCTCTTACCGTCCTGTGTCCCCCCTCTCCCCCAGGCCGTAGACATGTCCTAAGGTGTCCTGTGTCCCCCCTCTCCCCCAGGCCGTAGACATGTCCTAAGGTGTCCTGTGTCCCCCCAGGCCGTAGACATGTCCTAAGGTGTCCTGTGTCCTCTCCCCCAGGCTGTAGACATGTCCTAAGGTGTCCTGTGTCCCTCTCCCCCCCAGGCTGTAGACATGTCCTAAGGTGTCCTGTGTCCCCCCTGTCCCCCAGGCCGTAGACATGTCCTAAGGTGTCCTGTGTCCCCCCTGTCCCCCAGGCTGTAGACATGTCCTAAGGTGTCCTGTGTCCCTCTCCCCCCCAGGCTGTAGACATGTCCTAAGGTGTCCTGTGTCCTCTCCCCCCCAGGCCGTAGACATGTCCTAAGGTGTCCTGTGTCCCCCCTGTCCCCCCCAGGCTGTAGACATGTCCTAAGGTGTCCTGTGTCCCTCTCCCCCCCAGGCTGTAGACATGTCCTAAGGTGTCCTGTGTCCCTCTCCCCCCCAGGCTGTAGACATGTCCTAAGGTGTCCTGTGTCCTCTCCCCCCCAGGCCGTAGACATGTCCTAAGGTGTCCTGTGTCCCCCCTGTCCCCCCCAGGCTGTAGACATGTCCTAAGGTGTCCTGTGTCCCCCCTGTCCCCCCCAGGCCGTAGACATGTCCTAAGGTGTCCTGTGTCCCTCTCCCCCCCAGGCTGTAGACATGTCCTAAGGTGTCCTGTGTCCCTCCTGTCCCCCAGGCTGTAGACATGTCCTAAGGTGTCCTGTGTCCCTCTCCCCCCCAGGCTGTAGACATGTCCTAAGGTGTCCTGTGTCCCTCTCCCCCAGGCCGTAGACATGTCCTAAGGTGTCCTGTGTCCCTCTCCCCCCCAGGCTGTAGACATGTCCTAAGGTGTCCTGTGTCCCCCCTGTCCCCCAGGCCGTAGACATGTCCTAAGGTGTCCTGTGTCCCTCCTCTCCCCCCCAGGCTGTAGACATGTCCTAAGGTGTCCTGTGTCCCTCCTCTCCCCCCCAGGCTGTAGACATGTCCTAAGGTGTCCTGTGTCCCCCCTGTCCTCCAGGCCGTAGACATGTCCTAAGGTGTCCTGTGTCCCCCCTGTCCCCCAGGCTGTAGACATGTCCTAAGGTGTCCTGTGTCCCTCTCCCCCCCAGGCCGTAGACATGTCCTAAGGTGTCCTGTGTCCCCCCTCTCCCCCAGGCCGTAGACATGTCCTAAGGTGTCCTGTGTCCCTCCTGTCCCCCAGGCTGTAGACATGTCCTAAGGTGTCCTGTGTCCTCTCCCCCAGGCTGTAGACATGTCCTAAGGTGTCCTGTGTCCCTCTCCCCCCCAGGCTGTAGACATGTCCTAAGGTGTCCTGTGTCCCTCCTCTCCCCCCCAGGCTGTAGACATGTCCTAAGGTGTCCTGTGTCCCTCCTCTCCCCCCCAGGCCGTAGACATGTCCTAAGGTGTCCTGTGTCCTCTCTCCCCCAGGCTGTAGACATGTCCTAAGGTGTCCTGTGTCCTCTCCCCCAGGCTGTAGACATGTCCTAAGGTGTCCTGTGTCCTCTCCCCCAGGCTGTAGACATGTCCTAAGGTGTCCTGTGTCCCTCTCCCCCCCAGGCTGTAGACATGTCCTAAGGTGTCCTGTGTCCCCCCTGTCCCCCAGGCTGTAGACATGTCCTAAGGTGTCCTGTGTCCCTCCTGTGTCCCAGGCTGTAGACATGTCCTAAGGTGTCCTGTGTCCCCCCTGTCCCCCAGGCTGTAGACATGTCCTAAGGTGTCCTGTGTCCCTCCTCCCCCCCAGGCCGTAGACATGTCCTAAGGTGTCCTGTGTCCCTCCTGTCCCCCCCAGGCTGTAGACATGTCTTAAGGTGTCCTGTGTCCCTCTCCCCCCCAGGCCGTAGACATGTCCTAAGGTGTCCTGTGTCCCCCCTGTCCCCCAGGCTGTAGACATGTCCTAAGGTGTCCTGTGTCCCCCCAGGCTGTAGACATGTCCTAAGGTGTCCTGTGTCCCCCCTGTCCCCCAGGCCGTAGACATGTCCTAAGGTGTCCTGTGTCCCCCCTGTCCCCCCCAGGCCGTAGACATGTCCTAAGGTGTCCTGTGTCCCCCCTGTCCCCCAGGCTGTAGACATGTCCTAAGGTGTCCTGTGTCCTCTCCCCCCCAGGCTGTAGACATGTCCTAAGGTGTCCTGTGTCCCTCTCCCCCAGGCTGTAGACATGTCCTAAGGTGTCCTGTCCCTCTCCCCCCCAGGCCGTAGACATGTCCTAAGGTGTCCTGTGTCCCTCTCCCCCCCAGGCTGTAGACATGTCCTAAGGTGTCCTGTGTCCCTCTCCCCCCCAGGCTGTAGACATGTCCTAAGGTGTCCTGTGTCCTCTCCCCCCCAGGCCGTAGACATGTCCTAAGGTGTCCTGTGTCCCCCCTGTCCCCCAGGCCGTAGACATGTCCTAAGGTGTCCTGTGTCCCTCTCCCCCCCAGGCTGTAGACATGTCCTAAGGTGTCCTGTGACCCCCTGTCCCCCAGGCTGTAGACATGTCCTAAGGTGTCCTGTGTCCCTCCCCCCCCCAGGCCGTAGACATGTCCTAAGGTGTCCTGTGTCCCTCTCCCCCCCAGGCTGTAGACATGTCCTAAGGTGTCCTGTGTCCCCCCTGTCCCCCAGGCCGTAGACATGTCCTAAGGTGTCCTGTGTCCCCCCTGTCCCCCAGGCTGTAGACATGTCCTAAGGTGTCCTGTGTCCCCCCTGTCCCCCAGGCCGTAGACATGTCCTAAGGTGTCCTGTGTCCCTCTCCCCCCCAGGCTGTAGACATGTCCTAAGGTGTCCTGTGTCCCCCCTGTCCCCCAGGCCGTAGACATGTCCTAAGGTGTCCTGTGTCCCCCCTGTCCCCCAGGCTGTAGACATGTCCTAAGGTGTCCTGTGTCCCCCCTGTCCCCCAGGCCGTAGACATGTCCTAAGGTGTCCTGTGTCCCCCCTGTCCCCCAGGCCGTAGACATGTCCTAAGGTGTCCTGTGTCCCTCTCCCCCCCAGGCTGTAGACATGTCCTAAGGTGTCCTGTGTCCCCCCTGTCCCCCAGGCCGTAGACATGTCCTAAGGTGTCCTGTGTCCCTCTCCCCCCCAGGCCGTAGACATGTCCTAAGGTGTCCTGTGTCCCTCTCCCCCCCAGGCCGTAGACATGTCCTAAGGTGTCCTGTGTCCCCCCTGTCCCCCCCAGGCCGTAGACATGTCCTAAGGTGTCCTGTGTCCCCCCTGTCCCCCAGGCTGTAGACATGTCCTAAGGTGTCCTGTGTCCCCCCTGTCCCCCAGGCTGTAGACATGTCCTAAGGTGTCCTGTGTCCCCCCTGTCCCCCCCAGGCCCTAGACATGTCCTAAGGTGTCCTGTGTCCCCCCTGTCCCCCCCAGGCCGTAGACATGTCCTAAGGTGTCCTGTGTCCCCCCAGGCTGTAGACATGTCCTAAGGTGTCCTGTGTCCCCCCTGTCCCCCCCAGGCCGTAGACATGTCCTAAGGTGTCCTGTGTCCCCCCAGGCTGTAGACATGTCCTAAGGTGTCCTGTGTCCTCCCCCCCCAGGCCGTAGACATGTCCTAAGGTGTCCTGTGTCCCTCCTCCCCCCCAGGCCGTAGACATGTCCTAAGGTGTCCTGTGTCCCCCCTCTCCCCCAGGCTGTAGACATGTCCTAAGGTGTCCTGTGTCCCCCCTGTCCCCCAGGCCGTAGACATGTCCTAAGGTGTCCTGTGTCCTCTCCCCCAGGCTGTAGACATGTCCTAAGGTGTCCTGTGTCCCCCCCTGTCCCCCCCAGGCCGTAGACATGTCCTAAGGTGTCCTGTGTCCCCCCTGTCCCCCCCAGGCTGTAGACATGTCCTAAGGTGTCCTGTGTCCCCCCTGTCCCCCAGGCTGTAGACATGTCCTAAGGTGTCCTGTGTCCCTCTCCCCCCCCAGGCCGTAGACATGTCCTAAGGTGTCCTGTGTCCTCTCCCCCAGGCTGTAGACATGTCCTAAGGTGTCCTGTGTCCTCTCCCCCAGGCCGTAGACATGTCCTAAGGTGTCCTGTGTCCCCCCTCTCCCCCAGGCCGTAGACATGTGTCCTGTGTCCCCCCTGTCCTCCAGGCTGTAGACATGTCCTAAGGTGTCCTGTGTCCTCTCCCCCCCAGGCCGTAGACATCCACTCGGAGGAGGAGTGCAAAGAGGAGGCCATGGACAAACTGTTCCGCCTGGTGTTCTACGGCTTCAAGAACAAAGGCATCATCAAACACTTCCCCAACGCCGACATCAGCTCCCTGTTCCTCGTCATGGCCAAATATCTCAAGTGCTTCCACGTCCGACCAGCCAGGTATGCTTATCCCATTCTGACCTGAGATCAGATTCTAAAAATGTCTATTACATCCTGACAGTTACATTTTTAACCCATTCTGACCTGAGATCAGATTCTAAAAGTGTCTTCGATTTTTCAAAAATAGCAGACCTACAAGCTCGTATCGCGCCACTCGGTGGCGCGATATGAGCTTGTAGATCTGCTATTTTTCAATAGCTAAAGCACGACATGATGCCGACACCAAAATGGGTGCCCGGTCAGAATGGGTTACGCAGGTCACATGGGCTCACACGGGGGGGGGGTCATCCCTATGTTCTGCCGGCCGGGTACTAATTATCGTTAGCCTATATTACTATATTAACTATATTACTAGTGATGCACCGAATATTCGGCCGCAGAACATATTCGGCAGAAAATGGCTAAAATAAAATTGCATTTTCGGCCTATTCGGTTTCGGCCCCGAATAGGCAGAAAATATATCACAGAATAGTGTATGCAATTAATGCATTCAAAAGAGCTGAATACATGTTTTATGGACCCATAATAGTGATTATTATTTAAGTGAGGTTTTGCCATAACCATTTATTTTGCCATAAACCAGGTAGCTTTAAGGTACGGCCATGACAGCAATGGTAGGAAAAAAGATATATAATATGAATCATATTCGGATATTCGGTTTTCGGCCAACTGTTTCCTATATTCGGTATTCGGTTTCGGCCAAGAATTTCCCTTTTCGGTGCATCCCTAGATATTACTGTTTACTTCATTGGCCCGTTTGACTGTCAAGGGTTCAGCCTCCAGGAAGAAACCCTAAATACAAAGTTAATACACCATTGCACATAAAACAACTCCAGGGTGTCTAATGAAGTACTGTCACCTCATATACACATGAAAAACTGGAAAAAGTACAGTAGAAAACCTAGAGCTTGTAGGTCTGCCAACATTTTTTAAATAAAATATTGGCTTCTGGGGGGGTCCCTGGAACTACATATTTTGAGATGGGGGGTCCGTGGCCCAATGGAGATAATTCTGGGGGTCCTTGACATGAAAAATGTCAAGAATGGGAGAATTCCATGCTAGAAAGCTTTCTTCCCTTTATTTGTAGTTGTTACGTCCCCACCAGAGAGGTCCAGGTGTTATTTGTAGTTGTTACGTCCCCACCAAAGAGGTCCAGGTGTTATTTGTAGTTGTTACGTCCCCACCAAAGAGGTCCAGGTGTTATTTGTAGTTGTTACGTCCCCACCAAAGAGGTCCAGGTGTTATTTGTAGTTGTTACGTCCCCACCAAAGAGGTCCAGGTGTTATTTGTAGTTGTTACGTCCCCACCAAAGAGGTCCAGGTGTTATTTGTAGTTGTTACGTCCCCACCAAAGAGGTCCAGGTGTTATTTGTAGTTGTTACGTCCCCACCAAAGAGGTCCAGGTGTTATTTGTAGTTGTTACGTCCCCACCAAAGAGGTCCAGGTGTTATTTGTAGTTGTTACGTCCCCACCAAAAAGGTCCAGGTGTTATTTGTAGTTGTTACGTCCCCACCAAAGAGGTCCAGGTGTTATTTGTAGTTGTTACGTCCCCACCAAAAAGGTCCAGGTGTTATTTGTAGTTGTTACGTCCCCACCAAAGAGGTCCAGGTGTTATTTGTAGTTGTTACGTCCCCACCAAAAAGGTCCAGGTGTTATTTGTAGTTGTTACGTCCCCACCAAAGAGGTCCAGGTGTTATTTGTAGTTGTTACGTCCCCACCAAAGAGGTCCAGGTGTTATTTGTAGTTGTTACGTCCCCACCAAAGAGGTCCAGGTGTTATTTGTAGTTGTTACGTCCCCACCAAAAAGGTCCATGTGTTATTTGTAGTTGTTACGTCCCCACCAAAGAGGTCCAGGTGTTATTTGTAGTTGTTACGTCCCCACCAAAGAGGTCCAGGTGTTATTTGTAGTTGTTACGTCCCCACCAAAGAGGTCCAGGTGTTATTTGTAGTTGTTACGTCCCCACCAAAAAGGTCCAGGTGTTATTTGTAGTTGTTACGTCCCCACCAAAGAGGTCCAGGTGTTATTTGTAGTTGTTACGTCCCCACCAAAAAGGTCCAGGTGTTATTTGTAGTTGTTACGTCCCCACCAAAGAGGTCCAGGTGTTATTTGTAGTTGTTACGTCCCCACCAAAGAGGTCCAGGTGTTATTTGTAGTTGTTACGTCCCCACCAAAGAGGTCCAGGTGTTATTTGTAGTTGTTACGTCCCCACCAAAGAGGTCCAGGTGTTATTTTGTGCAAAAGCTCCTTATTGGCTATTTCCCCTACCATAAGCCCTAAATGAATTGCATTGATGTGTTGTGCTAATTCACTTATTTCCATCGCTCAAAATTATTATTTCTTTGTATATATCCTCTCTTCATAATGTAAATAATATCCCAAGCGGCACACTTTACTACTTATTTAGATGGAAATAAGCGAATTAGCACAACACAACACAACTACAAAGAAAGGTAAGAAAGCCTTCTAGCATGGAATACTCCTTTAAGACAAAAATTAGGATTTAGAATCCTTTTCTTTTATCGACCTCAGTCCAAAAGGGGTTCGTGACCCGTCCTGAACGGGTCTCTTTCTCCCGGTGTCCAGGTGGCTGTGCAGCCTGGCCACAGAGCAGAAGGCTAACAGGTCTCTTTCTCCCGGTGTCCAGGTGGCTGTGCAGCCTGGCCACAGAGCAGAAGGCTCTAACGGGTCTCTTTCTCCTGGTGTCCAGGTGGCTGTGCAGCCTGGCCACAGAGCAGAAGGCTAACGGGTCTCTTTCTCCCGGTGTCCAGGTGGCTGTGCAGCCTGGCCACAGAGCAGAAGGCTCTAACGGGTCTCTTTCTCCCGGTGTCCAGGTGGCTGTGCAGCCTGGCCACAGAGCAGAAGGCTCTAACGGGTCTCTTTCTCCCGGTGTCCAGGTGGCTGTGCAGCCTGGCCACAGAGCAGAAGGCTCTAACGGGTCTCTTTCTCCCGGTGTCCAGGTGGCTGTGCAGCCTGGCCACAGAGCAGAAGGCTCTAACGGGTCTCTTTCTCCCGGTGTCCAGGTGGCTGTGCAGCCTGGCCACAGAGCAGAAGGCTCTAACGGGTCTCTTTCTCCCGGTGTCCAGGTGGCTGTGCAGCCTGGCCACAGAGCAGAAGGCTAACAGGTCTCTTTCTCCCGGTGTCCAGGTGGCTGTGCAGCCTGGCCACAGAGCAGAAGGCTAACTGGTCTCTTTCTCCCGGTATCCAGGTGGCTGTGCAGCCTGGCCACAGAGCAGAAGGCTAACTGGTCTCTTTCTCCCGGTATCCAGGTGGCTGTGCAGCCTGGCCACAGAGCAGAAGGCTAACGGGTCTCTTTCTCCCGGTGTCCAGGTGGCTGTGCAGCCTGGCCACAGAGCAGAAGGCTCTAACGGGTCTCTTTCTCCCGGTGTCCAGGTGGCTGTGCAGCCTGGCCACAGAGCACAAGGCTAACGGGTCTCTTTCTCCCGGTGTCCAGGTGGCTGTGCAGCCTGGCCACAGAGCAGAAGGCCCTGCTGGGCGTGTTGGAGCGCACCGTGCGCCGCGTGGAGGTGAAGCAGCCGCTCAACGCCTCCAAGCGCCTCTCCAAGTACGTCCTGTACGTCCTGCACCGCCTGCTGGACCACGGCGCCGCCACGGAGCTGGCCCTGCACAACCAGGAGCCCGCCGTGGTGCACTGGGTCCTCACGGCCCGCGGGAACAAGCTGCACATCATCTGCACCGCGCACGGGGGTGAGTGGAACTATACAGACACTATATCAGGGGCCGGGGTGAGTGGAACTATACAGACATACTGTACACCAGGGGCCGGGGTGAGTGGAACTATACATACATACACCAAGGGGCCGGGGTGAGTGGAACTATACAGACATACACCAGGGGGCCGGGGTGAGTGGAACTGTACATACATACACCAAGGGGCCGGGGTGAGTGGAACTATACAGACATACTGTACACCAAGGGGCCGGGGTGAGTGGAACTATACAGACATACACCAGGGGGCCGGGGTGAGTGGAACTATACAGACACTACACCAAGGGAAGGGGTGAGTGGAACTATACAGACATACACCAGGGGAAGGGGGTGAATGGAACTATACAGACATACACCAAGGGAAGGGGGTGAGTGGAACTATACAGACATACACCAGGGGCCGGGGTGAGTGGAACTATATATACACTACACCTAGGGGCCGGGGTGAGTGGAACTATACATGTATACATAGTTCAGCAGGGAGACGGCAACAGGAAAGAAGCTGTTCCTGAGCCTACTAGTACGGGAGCCAATAGTTCTGTAGCGCCTCCCAGAAGGGAGAAGAGTCTGTGGTTTGGATAACGTCAGTCTTATCCAAATACCCAATCTTTCTGTACTGTATTCCTCATACTAAGCATTTAAAGTATGAGCTATATAACGTACAGCAGCCTTGTGTTCATACAACAGAAAGATTGGGTAAGACGTTATAGTGAGCGACGTTATGTGTATTTTTCAGGACCTTTCGCTGCTTTTACATTCAGTTTCTCTCCAAAGTTGAATGTTGCCTCTACTGTTGGAGCAGCCATAAACTACACACTACACAGGTTCATCTCGATGTTCTGGAGCATCTTTGTAATGTTAGTGTTAGTAAAAAGCAGGTAAAAGATTAACGTTTGAGGCAGACTAACATCAGTCACTCTGCCGTTCACTGTAGTGGAAGAGGGTTTAAACCGCAGATATGTCGTCTCCACTTACAGGAAATGCGTTGCCTGCGACCACGAGACCCGTTTCTGAATCGGTCTATATGTAATTGTCACTGCCGGGCCAGATGTCATCTCTGGCTGGCAGTTCTGGCCCAACACTGAAGTGGGACATTAATTTACAACAAAAACATTATCTGCCCGTTTGTGAACTGAAGCTAATGACCAAAGATGTTCGTTGACTGCTTTTCTTTTCCACAGGCGAGACCTAAACTGAAACGTTAATTTAGATTACTCAAATATGACTAAAGCTAAATAAACAATACAAAATACGGGGAAGCAGCTTTTTTGCTTCTAAGGGCCGACTGCGTGGAACAAGCTCCCACTGTACCTTCGTCAGGCAGCCTCTGTAGACATTTTTAAAGCACAGCTCAAGACCTACTTCTACACTCTTGCTTTTAATTGATCTTTTAATCACTGTATTGAATTACTGCTATGTTTATTTTTTATGTTTTATTATTTTATACCTTGCTTTTCTTTTCTGTCTTGAACCGTTGCTCTGTAAAGCACTTTGAGCTGCATTTCATGTCATGAAAGGTGCTATATTATTATTAAGTACAAATATAATTTATGAAAATGTGGGGATTATCTGACGAGGTACCATTTGAGGCAATTTATTTTTGCCAACGGCTGATTCGGTCTGGTTTATTAACCAGGCTACCATTTGAGTGGACAAAACCTTACATTATACTAAATTACACTCAATTGTTTATAGGGTCAATATATGTAATATAACCCTTTCCACAGGAGTATCTTTTTATATTTTTCCAAAAAGAATGCAAACAGCCAATAGTATAATATTACAAAGTGACCCCCCTCACTGACATGAAATAATTGAGCACCACTGATATATAAACTTTAGCTCTGGTCCATAGCCTTCTACTGCTTCAGTATAAGGCTATGGGACGATCAGACCAGCCTCTCCTCTTTAGCGTAAATAAAAAGAACGTTTTTGCTACTCGCCAAAACAAAGCCGGGTTGTGTCATTAGAAAGCCTACTTTCCTTAGTGGACGCACTCTGAGCCCCCCCACGTATAAACGGTACTTTTTGGCCAGAAAGGGATTTTCTTTCACCGGAGGAAACATATTCTCTATGAGGCAATTTGAAGAACGACTGACATAGAAACATAGCTTTTTCAGAAAACTGTCAGGATGTAGAAGACATTTTTTAGAATCTGATCTCAGGACAGAATGGAAAACTGTCAGGATGTAGAAGACATTTTTTAGAATCTGATCTCAGGTCAGAATGGAAAACTGTCAGGATGTAGAAGACATTTTTTTAGAATCTGATCTCAGGTCAGAATGAAAACTGTCAGGATGTAGAAGACATTTTTTAGAATCTGATCTCGGGTCAGAATTGAAAACTGTCAGGATGTACAAGACATTTTTTTTAATCTGATCTCGGGTCAGAATGGAAAACTGTCAGGATGTAGAAGACATTTTTTTAGAATCTGATCTCAGGTCAGAATGGAAAACTGTCAGGATGTAGAAGACATTCGTAGAATCTGATCTCAGGTCAGAATGAAAACTGTCAGGATGTAGAAGACATTTTATAGAATCTGATCTCAGGTCAGAATGGAAAACAGTCAGGATGTAGAAGACATTTTTTAGAATCTGATCTCAGGTCAGAATGGAAAACTGTCAGGATGTAGAAGACATTTTTTTAGAATCTGATCTCAGGTCAGAATGGAAAACTGTCAGGATGTAGAAGACATTTTTTAGAATCTGATCTCAGGTCAGAATGAAAACTGTCAGGATGTAGAAGACATGTTTAGAATCTGATCTCAGGTCAGAATGAAAACTGTCAGGATGTAGAAGACATTTATAGAATCTGATCTCAGGTCAGAATGGAAAACTGTCAGGATGTAGAAGACATTTTTTTAGAATCTGATCTCAGGTCAGAATGAAAACTGTCAGGATGTAGAAGACATGTTTAGAATCTGATCTCAGGTCAGAATAAAAACTGTCAGGATGTAGAAGACATGTTTAGAATCTGATCTCAGGTCAGAATGAAAACTGTCAGGATGTAGAAGACATTTTATAGAATCTGATCTCGGGTCAGAATGAAAACTGTCAGGATGTAGAAGAATTTTTTTTAGAATCTGATCTCAGGTCAGAATGGAAAACTGTCAGGATGTAGAAGACATTTTATAGAATCTGATCTCAGGTCAGAATGGAAAACTGTCAGGATGTAGAAGACATTTTATAGAATCTGATCTCAGGTCAGAATGGAAAACTGTCGGGATGTAGAAGACATGTTTAGAATCTGATCTCAGGTCAGAATGGAAAACAGTCAGGATGTAGAAGACATTCGTAGAATCTGATCTCAGGTCAGAATGGAAAACTGTCAGGATGTAGAAGACATTTTTTTAGAATCTGATCTCAGGTCAGAATGGAAAACTGTCAGGATGTAGAAGACATTTTATAGAATCTGATCTCAGGTCAGAATGGAAAACTGTCGGGATGTAGAAGACATGTTTAGAATCTGATCTCAGGTCAGAATGGAAAACAGTCAGGATGTAGAAGACATTCGTAGAATCTGATCTCAGGTCAGAATGGAAAACTGTCAGGATGTAGAAGACATTTTTTTAGAATCTGATCTCAGGTCAGAATGGAAAACTGTCGGGATGTAGAAGACATGTTTAGAATCTGATCTCAGGTCAGAATGGAAAACAGTCAGGATGTAGAAGACATTCGTAGAATCTGATCTCAGGTCAGAATGGAAAACTGTCAGGATGTAGAAGACATTTTTTTAGAATCTGATCTCAGGTCAGAATGGAAAACTGTCAGGATGTAGAAGACATGTTTAGAATCTGATCTCAGGTCAGAATGGAAAACTGTCAGGATGTAGAAGACATTTATATAATCTGATCTCAGGTCAGAATGGAAAACTGTCAGGATGTAGAAGACATTTTTTTAGAATCTGATCTCAGGTCAGAATGGAAAACTGTCAGGATGTAGAAGACATGTTTAGAATCTGATCTCAGGTCAGAATGGAAAACTGTCAGGATGTAGAAGACATTTTATAGAATCTGATCTCAGGTCAGAATGGAAAACTGTCAGGATGTAGAAGACATTTATTAGAATCTGATCTCAGGTCAGAATGGAAAACTGTCAGGATGTACAAGACATGTTTAGAATCTGATCTCAGGTCAGAATGGAAAACTGTCAGGATGTAGAAGACATTTTATAGAATCTGATCTCAGGTCAGAATGGAAAACTGTCAGGATGTAGAAGACATGTTTAGAATCTGATCTCAGGTCAGAATGGAAAACTGTCAGGATGTAGAAGACATGTTTAGAATCTGATCTCAGGTCAGAACGGGTTTAATGAATAGTTTCCCGGTGGTCCTTAGGCGAGTCCGGCCCGGAGCAGCCCGAGGCGGCGTCACAGGAGGCGGAGAACGTGGTCCCCCGTAAACGGTCCCGGCTGTCGGCCGCCCAGAAGGCCCCCCACCACCACCACCCCCCCCACCGCCACCACGACGACAGGACCGACGACAAGGAGCGCCGCCAGCAGACCGCCACCACCACCACGCCCCCCTCCTCCCCCTCCCCCCCGGGGGGCTCGGGCGGCGGCGGCCCGGCGAAGACCTCGTGTCCTCGCGGGAACATCCGCTCGCTGACGGTGACGGAGTGCGGCCACGGCGTCATCGACGTGCTGTCGCCGCTGCTGCCCACCTGGCTCTGCCTGAGGTCGCTCAGCCTGCACGGCCTCTGTGAGTCCCTGACCTATGACCTCCTGACCCCTGACCCCTCTGCCTGAGGTCGCTCAGCCTGCACGTCCAATAGGTGCTGCCGGACTATCCAAAAGACCTGCGCACGTTTTCGGCTGCGCGCAGCTTAAAAACCGGGTTTTTAGACAGCTGGTGGATGGAAAAAAAAGCTCCACTTCCGCGGACGACTTGCGCGGAGGAGAGCGCTTCCAGGAATCTGGCCGTCGCACAAGTCGTCCGCGGAAGTGGAGCTTTTTTTCCTATCCACCAGCTGTCTAAAAACCCGTTTTTTAAGGTGCGCGCAGCCGACAACGTGCGCAGGTTTTTTGATAGTCTGGCAGCACAGTCTGTGAGTCCTGACCCCTGACCCCTAACCCTCTGCCTGAGGTCCCTCAGCCTGCACGGCCTCTGTGAGTGACCCCTGACCTATGACCCTCTGAGTGGTCAGTGGTGTGTTCACGTTGTCCCCGACTCTGAAATGTTGTGTGCTTGTAGATCTGTGTTTAAAGTGTTTTAAATAGTATTTTCAGCAAGTGTAAAATCACTCATTACGACGGGATCAAGGCCCGCCTTAACACATGTTAGTCGACCGAATCAACTGTAGATTTAGTCCAGTAAAAATCTGATGATATTTAGTCGACTAAAAGCTAGACTGAGAACACTGAGACATTCCGGGTGACTAAATGAAAACTATGCAAGAGACTAATGACTAAAACTAAAATCTATACATTTGCTGCCAAAAACAACTCTGTGTGTGTGTGCGTGCGTGTGTGTGTGCGTGTGCGTGTGCGTGTGTGTGCGTGTGTGCGCGTGCGTGCCATCCCCCAGCCATCCCCAACAGCGAGGAGCTGTCCACCCTGGCCTCCTGCCTCCGCCAGCTGTGCTCTGCGCGGGGCAGCGTCCTGTCCGAGCTGAGCGTGGGGCTGGTGACGGACGCCGCCTTCGTGGCCGTCCTCCTGGAGGCGTGTCCCACGCTCACCTCCCTGGCGGTGGAGCTGCACCCCATGACGCCCCCCCACCCGCGCCCCGACCAGCCCCACCCCCCGCCGCCCCCCCTCCACGCCAGGCCGCGGAGGCAGTGCGCCTCCAGGAGCCGGCGAGACACAGGTAGGGATGGAACCCATACCTGGTAGGGACGGAACCCATACCTGGTAGGGATGGAGCTCCAAAACCCATACCTGGTAGGGATGGAGCTCCAAAACCCATACCTGGTAGGGACAGAGTTTTCTGTGTGGATGTCTGGGGCTGTCGAGGCCAGAAAGTAGTTTTCTGTGTGGATGTCTGGGCTGTCGAGGCCAGAAAGTAGTTTTCTGTGTGGATGTCTGGGGCTGTCGAGGCCAGAAAGTAGTTTTCTGTGTGGATGTCTGGGGCTGTCGAGGCCAGACAGTAGTTTTCTGTGTGGATGTCTGGGGCTGTCGAGGCCAGAAAGTAGTTTTCTGTGTGGATGTCTGGGCTGTAAAGTAGTTTTCTGTGTGGATGTCTGGGGCTGTCGAGGCCAGAAAGTAGTTTTCTGTGTGGATGTCTGGGGCTGTCGAGGCCAGAAAGTAGTTTTCTGTGTGGATGTCTGGGGCTGTCGAGGCCAGAAAGTAGTTTTCTGTGTGGATGTCTGGGGCTGTCGAGGCCAGAAAGTAGTTTTCTGTGTGGATGTCTGGGGCTGTCGAGGCCAGAAAGTAGTTTTCTGTGTGGATGTCTGGGGCTGTCGAGGCCAGAAAGTAGTTTTCTGTGTGGATGTCTGGGGCTGTCGAGGCCAGAAAGTAGTTTTCTGTGTGGATGTCTGGGGCTGTCGAGGCTAGAAAGTAGTTTTCTGTGTGGATGTCTGGGGCTGTCGAGGCCAGAAAATAGTTTTCTGTGTGGATGTCTGGGGCTGTCGAGGCCAGAAAGTAGTTTTCTGTGTGGATGTCTGGGGCTGTCGAGGCCAGAAAGTAGTTTTCTGTGTGGATGTATGGGGCTGTCGAGGCTAGAAAGTAGTTTTCTGTGTGGATGTCTGGGGCTGTCGAGGCCAGAAAGTAGTTTTCTGTGTGGATGTATGGGGCTGTCGAGGCCAGAAAGTAGTTTTCTGTGTGGATGTCTGGGGCTGTCGAGGCCAGAAAGTAGTTTTCTGTGTGGATGTATGGGCTGTCGAGGCTAGAAAGTAGTTTTCTGTGTGGATGTCTGGGGCTGTCGAGGCTAGAAAGTAGTTTTCTGTGTGGATGTCTGGGGCTGTCGAGGCCAGAAAGTAGTTTTCTGTGTGGATGTCTGGGGCTGTCGAGGCCATAAAGTAGTTTTCTGTGTGGATGTCTGGGGCTGTCGAGGCCAGAAAGTAGTTTTTTGTGTGGATGTCTGGGCTGTCGAGGCCAGAAAGTAGTTTTTTGCCCCTCAGTAAAGCTTCCCCGCATAACTTCCTGGTTTGATGATGATGTCACGCGCATACCCTCTAGGTTTTCAATGTAATGAGTCCCAGGATGCAGGGATGGTCTTTTAGAAATGAGTCCCAGGATGCAGGGATGGTCTTTTTAGAAATGAGTCCCAGGATGCAGGGATGGTCTTTTAGAGATGAGTCCCAGGATGCAGGGATGGTCTTTTAGAAATGAGTCCCAGGATGCAGGGATGGTCTTTTAGAAATGAGTCCCAGGATGCAGGGACGGTCTTTTAGAAATGAGTCCCAGGATGCAGGGATGGTCTTTTAGAAATGAGTCCCAGGGACATTTGATGAGTCCCACTTCAACCACGTTAGGAGTCATATTTTGCCTTTTTTCTTTTTTACAAATTGCAGCATTTAACTCCCATTTCATTTTATATGGTTATAATGTGGTTATATTCATGTAGAAAACAGAAGAAGAAATCCATCCATCCATCTTCAACCGCTTATCCGTAGCTTATGGAACTCCCTAGATGCTTCACTTAAATCCTCATTATCCTTGCCAATATTAAAAAAAAACATCTAAAGAAATATCTTATTTCTTCCTCTCTGTGTTTTACTTTGATGCGTTATATTTTCTTTTGTGTGTTTGTTGTTGTTGTATTGTTTATTTCCGTTTTTTGTGCAGTCTGTGTGGTTTTATTTCTTTACTGCACAGCTGCCCCCCTTTGCCAACTTGAAGACTTTTTTACTGTTCTTTATGGACTTTTAATCTGTTTAAACCAATGACCTCTTCCTACAGGAAAGGATTCCAAATAAGCCAGCTGGCTTCTTCCCTTCCTTGCATTGTATTTTTGTTCTTTGATGTGTCATTGTCTATTTTTTGTACTACATGCTAAATAAATCCGTTTCCGCCCCCCCCCCCACAGAGCTGTGTCTGGAGCGTCTCTCGGTGAAGGTGTCCTCGGTGGAGACGGACGTGGCCGTGTCGAGGCTAGAAAGTAGTTTTCTGTGTGGATGTCTGGGGCTGTCGAGGCCAGAAAGTAGTTTTCTGTGTGGATGTCTGGGGCTGTCGAGGCCAGAAAGTAGTTTTCTGTGTGGTTGTCTGGGGCTGTCGAGGCCAGAAAGTAGTTTTCTGTGTGGATGTCTGGGGCTGTCGAGAACAGAAAGTAGTTTTCTGTGTGGATGTATGGGGCTGTCGAGGCCAGAAAGTAGTTTTCTGTGTGGATGTATGGGGCTGTCGAGGCCAGAAAGTAGTTTTCTGTGTGGATGTCTGGGGCTGTCGAGAACAGAAAGTAGTTTTCTGTGTGGATGTATGGGGCTGTCGAGGCCAGAAAGTAGTTTTCTGTGTGGATGTCTGGGGCTGTCGAGGCCAGAAAGTAGTTTTCTGTGTGGATGTATGGGGCTGTCGAGGCCAGAAAGTAGTTTTCTGTGTGGATGTATGGGGCTGTCGAGGCCAGAAAGTAGTTTTCTGTGTGGATGTCTGGGCTGTCGAGGCCAGAAAGTAGTTTTCTGTGTGGATGTATGGGGCTGTCGAGGCTAGAAAGTAGTTTTCTGTGTGGATGTCTGGGGCTGTCGAGGCTAGAAAGTAGTTTTCTGTGTGGATGTCTGGGGCTGTCGAGGCCAGAAAGTAGTTTTCTGTGTGGATGTCTGGGGCTGTCGAGGCTAGAAAGTAGTTTTCTGTGTGGATGTCTGGGGCTGTCGAGGCCAGAAAGTAGTTTTCTGTGTGGATGTCTGGGGCTGTCGAGGCTAGAAAGTAGTTTTCTGTGTGGATGTCTGGGGCTGTCGAGGCTAGAAAGTAGTTTTCTGTGTGGATGTCTGGGGCTGTCGAGGCCAGAAAATAGTTTTCTGTGTGGATGTCTGGGGCTGTCGAGGCCAGAAAGTAGTTTTCTGTGTGGATGTCTGGGGCTGTCGAGACCAGAAAGTAGTTTTCTGTGTGGATGTCTGGGGCTGTCGAGACCAGAAAGTAGTTTTCTGTGTGGATGTCTGGGGCTGTCGAGGCTAGAAAGTAGTTTTCTGTGTGGATGTCTGGGGCTGTCGAGGCTAGAAAGTAGTTTTCTGTGTGGATGTCTGGGGCTGTCGAGGCCAGAAAGTAGTTTTCTGTGTGGATGTCTGGGGCTGTCGAGGCCAGAAAGTAGTTTTCTGTGTGGATGTCTGGGGCTGTCGAGGCCAGAAAGTAGTTTTCTGTGTGGATGTATGGGCTGTCGAGGCTAGAAAGTAGTTTTCTGTGTGGATGTCTGGGGCTGTCGAGGCTAGAAAGTAGTTTTCTGTGTGGATGTCTGGGGCTGTCGAGGCCAGAAAGTAGTTTTCTGTGTGGATGTCTGGGCTGTCGAGGTACAGAAAGTAGTTTTCTGTGTGGATGTCTGGGGCTGTCGAGGCCAGAAAGTAGTTTTCTGTGTGGATGTCTGGGGCTGTCGAGGCCAGAAAGTAGTTTTCTGTGTGGATGTCTGGGGCTGTCGAGGCCAGAAAGTAGTTTTCTGTGTGGATGTCTGGGGCTGTCGAGGCCAGAAAGTAGTTTTCTGTGTGGATGTCTGGGCTGTCGAGGCCAGAAAGTAGTTTTCTGTGTGGATGTATGGGGCTGTCGAGGCCATAAAGTAGTTTTCTGTGTGGATGTCTGGGGCTGTCGAGGCCAGAAAGTAGTTTTCTGTGTGGATGTCTGGGCTGTCGAGGCCAGAAAGTAGTTTTTTGCCCCTCAGTAAAGCTTCCCCGCATAACTTCCTGGTTTGATGATGATGTCACGCGCATACCCTCTAGGTTTTCAATGTAATGAGTCCCAGGATGCAGGGATGGTCTTTTAGAAATGAGTCCCAGGATGCAGGGATGGTCTTTTTAGAAATGAGTCCCAGGATGCAGGGATGGTCTTTTAGAGATGAGTCCCAGGATGCAGGGATGGTCTTTTAGAAATGAGTCCCAGGATGCAGGGATGGTCTTTTAGAAATGAGTCCCAGGATGCAGGGATGGTCTTTTAGAAATGAGTCCCAGGATGCAGGGATGGTCTTTTAGAAATGAGTCCCAGGGACATTTGATGAGTCCCACTTCAACCACGTTAGGAGTCATATTTTGCCTTTTTTCTTTTTTACAAATGGCAGCATTTAACTCCCATTTCATTTTATATGGTTATAATGTGGTTATATTCATGTAGAAAACAGAAGAAGAAATCCATCCATCCATCTTCAACCGCTTATCCGTAGCTTATGGAACTCCCTAGATGCTTCACTTAAATCCTCATTATCCTTGCCAATATTAAAAAAAAACATCTAAAGAAATATCTTATTTCTTCCTCTCTGTGTTTTACTTTGATGCGTTATATTTTCTTTTGTGTGTTTGTTGTTGTTGTATTGTTTATTTCCGTTTTTTGTGCAGTCTGTGTGGTTTTATTTCTTTACTGCACAGCTGCCCCCCTTTGCCAACTTGAAGACTTTTTTACTGTTCTTTATGGACTTTTAATCTGTTTAAACCAATGACCTCTTCCTACAGGAAAGGATTCCAAATAAGCCCGCTGGCTTCTTCCCTTCCTTGCATTGTATTTTTGTTCTTTGATGTGTTATTGTCTATTTTTTGTACTACATGCTAAATAAATCCGTTTCCGCCCCCCCCCCCCCCCACAGAGCTGCGTCTGGAGCGTCTCTCGGTGAAGGTGTCCTAAATCCTTATCCGTTTCCCCCCCCACAGAGCTGCGTCTGGAGCGTCTCTCGGTGAAGGTGTCCTCGGTGGAGACGGACGTGGCCGTGGTGACGTCCGTCCTGAAGAGATGTCCTCACCTCACGTCTCTGCACGTCCGCGGCCTGAGACCGCCGGCGGGGTCCTCACACCGCCAGCTCCTAGTCTGCGTCACAGGTACCCCCTAACCCCTAACCCCTAACCCTAACCCTAACCCCTAACCCCTAACCCTAACCCCTAACCCCTAACCCTAACCCCTAACCCTAACCCCTAACCCTAACCCTAACCCTCACACCGCCAGCTCCTAGTCTGCGTCACAGGTACCCTCTAACCCCTAACCCCTAAGCCCTAACCCTAACCCCTAACCCTCACACCGCCAGCTCCTAGTCTGCGTCACAGGTACCCCCTAACCCCTAACCCCTAACCCACAGGTACGATACTCTGCGTCACAGGTACCCTCTAACCCCTAACCCTAACCCTAACCCTCACACCGCCAGCTCCTAGTCTGCGTCACAGGTACCCTCTAACCCTAACCCTAACCCACAGGTACGATACTCTGCGTCACAGGTACCCTCTAACCCCTAACCCTAACCCTAACCCTCACACCGCCAGCTCCTAGTCTGCGTCACAGGTACCCTCTAACCCTAACCCTAACCCACAGGTACGATACTCTGCGTCACAGGTACCCTCTAAGCCCTAACCCTAACCCACAGGTACGATACTCTGCGTCACAGGTACCCCCTAAGCCCTAACCCTAACCCACAGGTACGATACTCTGCGTCACAGGTACCCTCTAACCCCTAACCCCTAACCCCTAAACCCTAACCCACAGGTACGATACTCTGCGTCACAGGTACCATTTCAGCCCACCGAATCAACAGTTGATTCAGTCGACTAAAATGTATTTTGTCAGGCATTGATGCCGTCGTAAGGACTGTTTTTACACTTGGTGAAAATAGCCGATCTACAGGTTGACGAAATTGTCAGTTTATTTAGTCTTAGTTTTAGTCATCATATCTTAGTTTCCATTTAGTTTTTGTCAGTGGAAAAAGTTAGTCGACGAACATTTTTCGCCTTCGTTTTTGTCGACGAAAACAACACTGTCAGTGCCAGGCTCACTGACTTTTTTCCCGGTCACGTGATCCCAACGCGTGACGTAGTCGTGTAAGGGAGATAATGGATTAAAAAGACATGTTTTATCAGGCCCAAATGGGCCAACAGGCGGGGCAGATTGGGTTGAGAAGGCATTGGTAGAATGGGCCCCAGGTCCTGATGTGTTAACCCATTCTGGGCGTTGAACCCCTTTTGGTGTTTGAAGCATCGTGTTATACTTTACCTAATGGCTAATAAAAAATAGCAGATCTACAAGCTCATAGCACGGCACCGAGTGCCGCGCTATGAGCTTGTAGCGTAGGTCTGCTATTTGTGAAAGATCTTGAAAATGTGGCGCAAATCTTTGAATATATATTCTTTCAGAGCGAACAGAAACAACATATTTTCAGATGGGTGTCGGCGGGCCAATTAAATCTGTTTTTGGGGTCCTTGACATTTTATACGTCAGGCCTAAATGTGTTGAGTAATGTGTGTTTGTGTCGGTGGATTGACTCCCGACAGTCACCGGTTGGTCGTGTCAACGTCACTTAAACACACCGCGTGTGATCCTTTCTGTTTAGAGTCCAACAGACGCTTGAGGAATCTGCACTTGGAGGACGTGAACCTGGACGACTGTCTGCCCGACCTCCTCAAGGTGGTGACCACCTGTCCGTTAGAAGGTAACTAGCTACATCTAGCTACATCTAGCTACATCTAGCTGCTTCAGCCACATCCGGGATAACATCCGGTCCGTCGGTAAAAGTGCCCCCCACTGCTATAAATCGCTTGGGCGCTATTTACGATTTACAATTTATCAGACGCTCTTAATCCAGAGCGACTTACATTAACCCATTGATGCCTGAGGCCGAATCTGGGAACGCCTTCTAGGGCCTGACCTAAGGTTTCTGATTTTTAAAAAAATAGTTATGTTGCTACATGTATAGCAATAGCTGATGAGACACAGAGAGCGCGCGCCGGCATCAAGGGTAGAACAACGTATACGTTGCACCAGGCGTCAATGGGTTAAGCAAGAACAAAAAAGCATGGCAATACATCACATATATTATAAAGTATTTATCATGAAACATGCGTAAGCTAAGAACGTAACAGTGGAATAAAGTGGCTAAAAACTACTTTCTGGCCTTGACGGCCCAGACATCCACACAGAAAAGTCCTATCTGATTGCATTAAACGACGTTAACACATTTAGTACCGGAAGTGCCTTCAAAATAAAGGCTATAGAGTGCCAGAGTTGTCTGATCGCTTTTACTTTGAAAGCCATGAAACAACTTGCCTAAAAAAGTTGACTTTACAAAGGGACCTCACATCCCCGATCATCTTAATATATTGTTTTACGCTCCAAAAAGCGTTCATATTTTGCGGGAGAGACGGATGATGAGCAGAAATGAAGCGCCAGCATATCGCTCCATTCATCACCACGGAGAGCGCCCTGGATTAGGAGATACGAGTCATTCTTTCCGCCGCGTAACATGGGAGTCAATGACAAGCTAATAGTTGCACAGAGCGTTAGCATACGGCAAGCGAAAAGCGAAATGCCAAAGAAAAAAATAGGAAGAATTCTGAATATTCTTATCTCGCCCTGCGTCGCTGGGACGTCGCTAGGACGTCCTCACACGTCAATAGTACTAATATTTCGGGATCCTTATGACGTTCTCAGACGACCTATGTATAGAATCTGTTAAACAATGTTAAGCTCACTTTGCATGTTGCTTTGCCACTCGATGTGCCATTCACTTTAAGCATGCGCAGACCCTCTATAGGACATTCCAAGTTTGACATGCATTAGGCTACCCCCGGTTTATATATTGTAAAATCAATGTTGATGTAACTCTGAGAGTGTACGAATGGAACTGGAATTGTTTCCATTCGTACACGAACTTATGTCTGTTATTGTTATTGCTTGTTTTTTTTGTTTTTTTCCACTTCTAGGTTTAATTATAACAATATTAACCTTGTTAAATGGTGTGTGTGTGTGTGTGTGTGTGTGTGTGTGTGTCTGTGTCTGTGTCTGTGTCTGTGTCTGTGTCTGTGTCTGTGCGTGTGTGCGTGCGTGCCACTCTCCAGAGCTGAAGCTGAGGGACTGTCGTCTTCTGGATAAGTTCTCTGGGAGGAAGAACAAGGAGAAGGCCTTACGTCAGCTGGTGGAGTGTGTGAAGACGGCCTCGTCACTGCATTCACTGAGCCTGTGTCAGAACCGTCTAGGTCCGTATGGTCACTGCATTCACTGAGCCTGTGTCAGAACCGTCACCCTTTTCACCTTTAGCTAAGCCCCGCCCTCTCCCACTTAGACATTTTCCAGTCGGGCTCATTCATTACAATTTACAATTTAGGCATTTAGCAGACGCTCTTAATCCAGAGCGACTTACAATAATCAAGAACAAAAGCATGGGAATACATCACAAAAGCATTTATCATAAAACATGCGTAAGCTACGAAAGTAACAGTGGAATATCTATATTATGAGACTATACATATAAACTATATATATATATATATACTACTATGCTATACATATGTACTATGGCGTGCTATGACTATATACAATGCAATTATAGTGCCGTCTACATAACATGCTATAAGTCTGTATCAGATGCTATCTAAGGGGGTAGGGTAAGTGCTATGGGCCATGATGGAGTCTGAAAAGGTGGGTTTTCAGACTACGGCGAAAATGGGAAGTGCATTCCACAGTTTTGGAGCCAGAAGGGAGTTTGGGACGTGTGGAGCGTTGTCCCGGCGTTTTTAGTGAGGGTACTTCCAGCTTCCAATGTAAATATCATGGATTTTACACTTTAAATACTGGTTCATTTTTGGAACCAGACTTTTAAAATCTCTTCCAACTCCGTCAACAAGGCCTGCCGTATGCACTGGAAAAATATGAGCGTGACATTTATTTTTTAAAACAATGTTTTATCATTATAGGAAAAAAATGTCAATTTGAAGCTATGATTCAGAAATTTGTTTTAGAATTGGCCTCGGGTGTAAAGGGGATATAGAAATAGATGAAAATAACTGTATTTTGTATATGGAATTAAGCATTATGTTATACTTTAGCTATTGAAAAATAGCAGATCTACAAGCTTGAGTACCAAGTGCCGCGCCGTGAGCTTGTAGGTCTGCTATTTTTGAAGAATTGCGAAAATGTGGTACAAATTCTTTCAGAGCCTCCCTGAAGGTGATTTATATCCCGACAATGACCACCTAGCCAGATATTATCGCGCTTATTACATAAAATAGTACATTGACCCAAAACGCAAGTGGCTGCGTCTGGCCAGCTGCAGGGCTGCAACACTGTGGGAAAACAAGGAAGTGAGTTGATCAATGACATTGTGTGTCACTAGTGTGTGTGTGTGTGTTTACATGGCTGTCATGTTGGAAACAGCAGTAAAGCGGGGGGGCGCAGCTGGTGCTCAGAGGGTCTGAATTAGGCAGAGGTCTGTTATACAGCGGAGTGGTCATTATGATGAGAACGCACCTAAATGAGTTAAGCGATTGACCAATCGGAAATCAAAAAGCATTCAACCAAGCCATGTAATGAATGAAAATAAGTGCCTTGTGTTTTGCAGCCAAGAATGTGTCCACCCTGGCAGAGCTGTTCAGCGGAGCCTCACAGAGCAATGTGACCTCGCTGGACATCAGGCAAGTTCTATACCAGGGGTGGGCAACTTTGACCATGCAGAGGACCACTATATAGTTCCACACTCACTCCAGAGGGCCACTATATAGTTCCACACTCACCCCAGAGGGCCACTATATAGTTCCACACTCACTCCAGAGGGCCACTATATAGTTCCACACTCACCCCAGAGGACCACTATATAGTTCCACACTCACTCCAGAGGGCCACTATATAGTTCCACACTCACTCCAGAGGGCCACTATATAGTTCCACACTCACTTCAGAGGGCCACTATATAGTTCCACACTCACTCCAGAGGGCCACTATAGTTCCACACTCACTCCAGAGGGCCACTATATAGTTCCACACTCACTCCAGAGGGCCACTATAGTTCCACACTCACTCCAGAGGGCCACTATAGTTCCACACTCACTCCAAAGGGCTACTATTTGACTACTGCAATGCGCTCTTTTCAGGACTGCCTAATAAGAAAACAACTGACAGATTACAACGTGTACAAAATGCAGCAGCTAGAGTTTTAACTAGAACTAAGATGAGAGAACATATTACTCCAGTTTTGGCATCACTGCACTGGCTTCCTGTTGTTTTTAGGTCTTAATGGTCTCGCACCTTCCTACCTACATGACTGCCTGCCTAAATATGTCCCAAACCGGCCCCTAAGGTCTTCCACTGCTGGCCTGCTCGCTCTGCCTAAAACAATGGCAACTAAAAAATACGGGGAAGCAGCTTTTTGCTTCTACGGGCCGTCGGCATGGAACAAGCTCCCACTGTACCTTCGTCAGGCAGCCTCTGTAGACATTTTTAAAGCTCAGCTCAAGACCCACCTCTACAACATAGCTTTTAAGTGTTTTTTTTGTTTTTTGTTTTTTTACTATTTTTAAATGTCGTTGCCTTATTTTATCTGTTCTTATCTTTGTACCACTGCCTTCTCCGGATTTGACACTGCGTTATTGTCCTATTGTTTTAACTGCTTGCCTGTTTTAATGCTGTTTTATTTTGCTTTTGTTTTTATTATCTTCTCTGCTCTGTAAAGCACTTTGAGCTACATTTATGTATGAAAGGTGCTATATAAATAAAGTTTATTATTATTATTATTATTATTATTATTATTATTACTATATAGTTCCACACTCACTCCAGAGGGCCTCTATAGTTCCACACTCACTCCAGAGGGCCTCTATAGTTCCACACTCACTCCATAGGGCCACTATAGTTCCACACTCACCCCAGAGGACCACTATATAGTTCCACACTCACTCCAGAGGGCCTCTATAGTTCCACACTCACTCCAGAGGGCCACTATAGTTCCACACTCACTCCAGAGGGCCACTATAGTTCCACACTCACTCCAGAGGGCCACTATAGTTCCACACTCACTCCAGAGGGCCACTATAGTTCCACACTCACTCCAGAGGGCCACTATATAGTTCCACACTCACTCCAGAGGGCCACTATAGTTCCACACTCACTCCAGAGGGCCACTATAGTTCCACACTCACTCCATAGGGCCACTATAGTTCCACACTCACTCCAGAGGGCCACTATAGTTCCACACTCACTCCAGAGGGCCACTATAGTTCCACACTCACTCCAGAGGGCCACTATAGTTCCACACTCACTCCAGAGGGCCACTATAGTTCCACACTCACTCCAGAGGGCCACTATAGTTCCACACTCACTCCAGAGGGCCACTATAGTTCCACACTCACTCCAGAGGGCCACTATAGTTCCACACTCACTCCAGAGGGCCACTATAGTTCCACACTCACTCCAGAGGGCCACTATAGTTCCACACTCACTCCATAGGGCCACTATAGTTCCACACTCACTCCAGAGGGCCACTATAGTTCCACACTCACTCCATAGGGCCACTATAGTTCCACACTCACTCCAGAGGGCCACTATAGTTCCACACTCACTCCAGAGGGCCACTATAGTTCCACACTCACTCCAGAGGGCCACTATAGTTCCACACTCACTCCAGAGGGCCACTATAGTTCCACACTCACTCCAGAGGGCCACTATAGTTCCACACTCACTCCATAGGGCCACTATAGTTCCACACTCACTCCATAGGGCCACTATAGTTCCACACTCACTCCAGAGGGCCACTATAGTTCCACACTCACTCCATAGGGCCACTATAGTTCCACACTCACTCCAGAGGGCCTCTATAGTTCCACACTCACTCCAGAGGGCCTCTATAGTTCCACACTCACTCCAGAGGGCCACTATAGTTCCACACTCACTCCAGAGGGCCTCTATAGTTCCACACTCACTCCAGAGGGCCACTATAGTTCCACACTCACTCCAGAGGGCCACTATAGTTCCACACTCACTCCAGAGGGCCACTATAGTTCCACACTCACTCCAGAGGGCCACTATAGTTCCACACTCACTCCATAGGGCCACTATAGTTCCACACTCACTCCATAGGGCCACTATAGTTCCACACTCACTCCAGAGGGCCACTATAGTTCCACACTCACTCCATAGGGCCACTATAGTTCCACACTCACTCCAGAGGGCCTCTATAGTTCCACACTCACTCCAGAGGGCCACTATAGTTCCACACTCACTCCAGAGGGCCACTATAGTTCCACACTCACTCCAGAGGGCCACTATAGTTCCACACTCACTCCAGAGGGCCACTATAGTTCCACACTCACTCCAGAGGGCCACTATAGTTCCACACTCACTCCAGAGGGCCACTATAGTTCCACACTCACTCCAGAGGGCCACTATAGTTCCACACTCACTCCAGAGGGCCACTATAGTTCCACACTCACTCCAGAGGGCCACTATAGTTCCACACTCACTCCAGAGGGCCACTATAGTTCCACACTCACTCCAGAGGGCCACTATAGTTCCACACTCACTCCAGAGGGCCACTATAGTTCCACACTCACTCCAGAGGGCCACTATAGTTCCACACTCACTCCAGAGGGCCACTATAGTTCCACACTCACTCCAGAGGGGCCACTATAGTTCCACACTCACTCCAGAGGGCCACTATAGTTCCACACTCACTCCAGAGGGCCACTATATAGTTCCACACTCACTCCAGAGTAATCCCCGATTACAGGGGATTAAACGATTACGTCAATTACGTCAACAGCCATAAGGCGGTTAAGTGAAGGTGGGGGCTGCCAGTTTCCCACCCCTGTTCTATACGCTCGGTGTTCACGGTACAACTTGGATTGGTCATTTTGACGGCAATCAAGTGCTCCCCTTCCCCAGTTCAGCCATGGCGCTGCGGGAACCAATGGACAGACGGGAAACTTGAATGATTTTCTTCTTCTTCTTCTTCTTGTTTCTCCCCCCTCAGCTCCACCAGCATCCAGGCGGCCGACCTGATGGACCTGGCGCGGCGCCTGGAGCAGAGCCCCCCCGCCCGGCGCGTGACCCTCGACCTCCGGCGGAACCCCTGGGACCGCGCCCACCGCCAGTGGAACGTGGCGCTGGCCGTGCTCCACGCCCACTGCGACTTCCTCATGGACTCCTACCGCTCCACGCCCGACATGATGGCGCTCACCTGCCGGCCGGGCGTCTTCGACTGACGACGTGAGGGCGTGTCCCTGGAACTACAACGGGGGGGGGGGGGGGGGGCGCCCCTGGAACTACAACGGGGGGGGGGGGGGGGGCGTCCCTGGAACTACAGATGGGGGGCGGGGGGGGGGGGGGAGGCGGCCAATTACATATCGTCTCTGGGGGTCCTTGACATGAAAACGTTTGAGAGCGACTTGATATAGAAACGGGTATTTCTGAAAACTGCCTTTTGAGGGCATTTTTTCTTTGTTTTGACGTCAGGCCTTAATGCGTTAAGAAGACCTGGAGATCAGATTCTACTGAATGGCTCCTAAAAATCAGGACAGTTTTTGGTGTTTTAAACATTATGTTATAATTTAGCTATTGAAAAATAGCAGCTTGTAGGTCTGCTATTTTTTGAAAAATCGAAGAACGACTGACATAGAAACATAGCTTTTTCAGAAAACTGTCAGGATGTAGAAGACATTTATAGAATCTGATCTCAGGTCAGAATGGGTTTAAAAAAACTAAAACAATGTTTCTGTGTCATTGGCTCTCAGACTGTCGTCATGTCAAGGACCCCCAAAGTGATCTGTGATTGGCTGCCGACCTCCATCTCAAAATATGTTGTTCCAGGGACCCCCCCCCCCCCCCCCCCCCAGAAGCAAAGTTAAAAACGTTCACTGGGAAAGACTATGTCATGTATTCAATGATTTTGCGCCACAAGGAAAACGGGGCTTTTCAGAGTAAAATCTCCCATATCTTCTCTAGCGCCTTTTATTTTGAAGAAAGTCCCTGGCACTCATTGTGTTAAAACCATAGACTGTAAAAAAAAATATGGACAAAGCGTTCTCCGGGTCTGATATGGACGTAAGATGAAGCCTGTCAGTCCTTGAACTGTAAATCGCCATCTTTCTAGATCCGTTTGGGCCCAGCTGGCCCATTGGCTGGCCCAGACAACGAGGCGGGACTTCCCCCCTTCTTCTCCGTTGGTTTTTATTTTGACTAGAGTGGGAGGGGAATCCTGATCATAGACTGTAATGGTAGCCACGCCCCTCAGAACATACACAACTTTATGGTAATTATTTTAATAAATGGGACCATCATTAAATATATAAAAATAAATAAAATAATAATAAATAATAATATTATGACATTAGAAATGAGACTTTAAACTAGTGACTGGAAGCAGATTATTAAGTATTCATGATCATGTTTATTAAGGTCTAGGTGAAGTTGGGCCCAAATACAACACCTCATGTTTCTATAGTCAGTTGTTCTCAAACATTGTCATGTCAAGGACCCCCGAAGATATATGAAAATGTTGTTTCAAGGACCCCCCCCCCACCCCACCCAGAAGCAAAGATTTGATTTAAAAACGTTGCTCAATATACTGTATATTCAAAGGTTTGGGCCACATTTTCTTGATTTGTCTACAAGCTCGTAGCGCGGCACTCGGTCGCGTCATTTTCAAATGATTGGAATCGGATGGGGACATCCCCTAGTATCAGTATTATTGATTACATTATTTATATCCATATCATATCATGTCAGACTGGATATTGTCTGTGATTTGGGATATTATACTATTGTGATGATATATGATCAGATTCTACAAAATGTCAGAAAACAGAAGCAAAGATTTGAGTTAAAAACGTTTGCACTGAAAGAATATATATTCAAAGATTTGCACTACATTTTCACAGGTTTTTTCAAAAATAGCAGATCTGTACTATTATGAGCTTGTAGATCTGCTATTTTTCAACAGCTAATAATAATAATAATCATGTTTAACCCATTCTGACCGGGCACCCATTTTGGTGTCGGCATCATGTTATGCTTTAGCTATTTAAAAATAGCAGATCTACAAGCTCATATCGCGCCACCGAGTGGCGCGATACGAGCTTGTAGGTCTGCTATTTTTGAAAAATCGAAGAGGGACTGACATTTCTAGAATCTGATCTCAGGTCAGAATGGGTTAATCAGACCCAGTGTTTGTCCGGCGGAAACCTCGTATGAATCTGATCTCGGGTCAGAATGGGTTAAAACACCAAAAGGGGTTCCTGTCCTGAACTGGATTAAGCACACACACACACACACACACACACACACACATAAATGTAAATGATTTTGGGGTCTCAACCTTGAATGTCCAAAACACTTACTTACTACATGACATGGGGGCAAAAGAACCTTTGTTCCTTCCTTTTGTCACAAGCTCTTTAATGGTTCAATAATATCATGGAACACTTAACCACTATCACCTTTATTTTATTTTATTTTGCAGAAATGGCCGATTTACAAGCTCACAATGTGCCATTAAATACGACGATACAAGGTTTCTACCCAACATCAGCGATATAGGGTTAATTTATTTATTATCTTAATTTATTGTTTTAGTACCAGAGGGAGCTGTGGGCTATAGTTCCACACATTGGAACTATCCCATTGAGACAAAGTGGGGTGCTATGGGCTATAGTTCCAAACATTGGAACTATCCCATTGAGACAAAGCGGGGTGCTATGGGCTATAGTTCCAAACATTAGGAACTATCCCATTGAGACAAAGCGGGGTGCTATGGACTATAGTTCCAAACACTAGGAACTATCCCATTGAGACAAAGCGGGGTGCTATGGACTATAGTTCCAAACACTAGGAACTATCCCATTGAGACAAAGTGGGGTGCTATTGTGCTATAGTTCCAAACATTGGAACTATCCTATTGAGACAAAGCGGGGTGCTATGGACTATAGTTCCAAACACTAGGAACTATCCCATTGAGACAAAGCGGGGTGCTATGGACTATAGTTCCAAACACTAGGAACTATCCCATTGAGACAAAGTGGGGTGCTATTGTGCTATAGTTCCAAACATTGGAACTATCCCATTGAGACAAAGCGGGGTGCTATGGTGCTATAGTTCCAAACATTGGAACTATCCCATTGAGACAAAGCGGGTGCTATGGTGCTATAGTTCCAAACATTGGAACTATCCCATTGAGACAAAGCGGGGTGCTATGGTGCTATAGTTCCAAACATTGGAACTATCCCATTGAGACAAAGCGGGGTGCTATGGTGCTATAGTTCCAAACATTGGAACTATCCCATTGAGATAGAATGAGCACATTCGCACCCCCTCCTCCCCCTTCTGAAAGTGACGATGGCTGCCCCTTAAGGGGATTGTGACATTAAAAATAAATGTTTTTATTTTCTTTTTTTCCCCTTCTTTTTCCACATGGGGACGATTATACTGCAATTATACTCGAGGGATGATATAATAATTGTGACAGACGCACGTAGCACGCTACTGTCAGCGAGGTGTGGCACAGCAGAGGTTTATGAAAATAAATGCGTTCTGGCTGAGTGGCAGATTATTGTCTCCATAATAACAGCACACTTCAGGTTGCATTGAAGCTCGTGAGCTTGTAGATCAGTTGGCAATAAGTATGTGTGGATTCCAGAGTAAAGAACCTCTGACTTTTATGGAGTACTGGCTAAGAGTGGTACGGCTGAAGGGAGGATGAATATTGTCAGATTGTCTAGTATATATATATATTTTTTATCCCACGATTTTGTAACCCATTTTTCACCCCTGTGTCAATCGTCTAATGTGATCCTGGACTCTACACACCCTCCACCAACCTAGTCCCCATATATGGGGGACAAGGGGAGACCAACCTAGTCCCCATATATGGGGGACAAGGGGAGAGCAACGGACTTGAACTCATGCTTCCTTCATGCCTGAGTGTCCAAGTTGCTCCTTTACACCTGACAGGGGGGAGTTTCCCTGGTTGGACGTAGCGCGTGGAAGGAACACGTTATTCCAACCAGTTCCTTTCCCCTCCATCAGGCGCCCCGGCTGGCCAGGGGGAGGCAGTTTAGTGACCAGGATTCAGATGGTCTAGTATTATTATCATGAACTTGAGAGTTGGTCTTAAAATATTCTTTGAGGGGTGTAGGAATTAAGCATATTTGGAAGCTAAGTGCATTTATAGATGAAAGATAGGATGTCATAGATAGACAATACATTTAGATCTTTAAACAGGAGCAGATGGAGCCAAATAGAAGAGGTAGCTATTATTACACATTTGTAAGTGTAAGATCAGCCACCAAACACATTTCGACTAAATCAACTGTAGATATATTTAGTTGACTAAAATCTTATATTTAGTAAACTAGATTTAACACTGAAACATTCCCGGTGACTTAAAATGTGTCGAACTCAATTCAAGAAACTGAAAAATGTAAATTTGCTGTCAAAATCACCGACGCCTAGAACAGTCCTAATGCTATTTTATAAGGAAGACAACAGGCAGAAGTCAGATAAGACCTTTATTGATCCTGAGGTGCTTAACAGAACAAAGCTGATTTTTTTAAATACAAAATATATATATTTTAAATAATGTATTCAAACATGGGAGAAATTATGCAGCATTACATCATTTCATTGGTAAGAGTGAGTCAACAGTGATTTGCCATTATAGAATAGAATCTTTTTTGTACATACATTCATACATACATTACATACATGATTGTATATGACAATGTCAAACCTATAGGCTTTGATTTAGAACGCAACCAGGTATAATCAGCCACAATAGAGCACCGAAGTCTGACGTCAATATCGGTAGATATTGAAAAATAAACATGTCACCCCGGCCGCTTCACTCATATGGATATGAAGATCAACTGACTGAGAGAAAACGCTGATGTTACTGCTACTGAATTAGTTACATTTCTGCCCCCCTCTGGCCACATTTGGGAACAACACTATTTTAAAAATGTGACATCCGATAATTCACTCTCCTGTTGTTTGCTTCTCTTAACCCAGATTCTACAAAATGTCTTCTAAATCATGAGCGTTTTCTGAAAAACCCTCATTCAGTGGTTGTCAAGGACCCCCAGAATGATGTGCGTTTGGCCGCCGACCCCCATCTGGAAATATGTCGTCTGATAAATCACGTCATAAAAGATGTATAATAATACACATTGGTAGCGATGTTGGAAGATGATAACCGGCGCCCCTCACTTCACACGGGTGTGATTTGTTTGTTTGTTAAACGTTAAACGTCTCTCTCCAGCTCTTTAATGAATAATTTGGTCATTGAAATAAAATAAAAAGGTTGATTGTGGACACAATTTACATTTCAGATGGATCCACCGGTCATATGGATGCACATTTAGACATGTTGCAAACATACTGCACTGTAGCCAGGGTTTCAGCCCCTGCCCCTTGTACCCGTCTGTAAAACAACTGCCCCTTTTACCCGTCTGTAAAACAACTGCCCCTTGTACCCGTCTGTAAAACAACTGCCCTTCTACCCGTCTGTAAAACAACTGCCCTCTCCTCTCCAGACCAACAAATGCAGCGTTTACTACATGGTGAAAGAAATGCAAATGCCTCTCCTCTCCTCTCCATGCTGGAAGGAAGGCAGCCTTCAGGAGAATTGCAAGTCTCCTGAACTTGAACAAAGTATTTTTGTTTATAAATCCATGTCGTTACACACCTGCATCTCCACTAGGTAAAGAGTGCTGGGTTTGGGCCCCGAAAAGAGCAGATCTACAAGCTCTCACGTTGTAGATCTGCTATTTTTGCTATTTATTTTGTCCAAAAGTGCCCCTGCCACTCTAACACTATCTGCATGTCCCTGACTGTAGCGATTGCCCGCCATGACTGCTATGTGTGTGTGTGTGTGTATATATATACAGTATATATATATATATATATATATATATATACACATATACACACACTGTGTGTTCTATCTTTAGATGTGACTTTTTCTCCTCGCTCCCTAATGGATTCAAGTAAAATAAGGCCGTCATGACGTGAAGGGGGTTGTTGTTAATGTTATCGGATCTGGGATCTGTGGAATCCACAGATCTGGGATCTGTGGAATCCAGGGAAGGATCAGCCCCGCCACACACACACACACTACAAGCGCTGTGTTTCATGAACAAGTATAGCGACGCGACATGTAGAATTACGAGGATGTCGTCTTGGTATTAAAGCCAAACCAGTTACTGAAAAGTGCAGATTCTTATGGGATGATAATCTGAGATAATCAGGATTTCATGGAAGATCGAACATGCATTCTTTGCATGACATGCTTCCATGTGAAGACATGATATGACCCACTTCTGTAGAATAACTTCTGTAGAACCCATGACATGCTTCCATGTGAAGACATGATGTGACCCACTTCTGTAGAAAAACTTCTGTAGAGTCCAAGCCACTGAAATCAGTCTGCCCTCCCCTCTCTCTCTCTCTCTCTTTTTTCTCTTCTTTATGACAACAACAAACGATGGAGGACGTTGTTGCACAAAAGACAATAATTATCCAAACCCACTCGTTAGTCGTTACACGCGTGTTGTGACAAATGAAGTTCGTTTAGGCCTGTTCCCACGGAAAAGACTTCCTTCCGCGAGCTCACGATCAGTTCAGACTCACGAGTCCACTACAGGCTCACGATCAGTTCTGACTCAAGAGTCCACTGCAGGCTCACGATCAGTTCTGACTCAAGAGTCCACTACAGGCTCACGATCAGGCATTAACCCATTCTGACCTGAGATCAGATTCTATAAATGTCTTCTACATCCTGACAGTTTTCTGAAAAAGCTATGTTTCTATGTCAGTGGTTCTTCGTTTTTTTCAAAAAACAGCAGACCTACAAGTTCTATGAGCTTGTAGATCTGCTATTTTTCAATAGCTAAAGCATAACATAATGCTAACACCAAAATGGGTTGCCTGTAGTTTGGTTTTAGGGCTGTGCATTGTGGACAAAAATATAATATTGCAATATTGAAATTCCCCCCCAAAAAAATCTTCTTCACACACAGCTCTATAGAGGCTGACATCATGCTGTGATGCGACACGTGAGCTTGTAGATTAGCAAAAAGAAAATAGCCCATTTTTAATAAAAGTATAAAATTGTGCTTAGAAATAAATAAAAAACGCTCATGCCATTATTATTACCATAGCCGGAATCTCACGTTTTATAGCATATTATCGAGATTATATCCACTAAAAGAATAATACAAAATAAATAACTTAAATCCAGTGATGATAGAGCACATGTTGATAGCTGTTTTTGGCAGCAATCTTTTATTTTAGTTTTAGTCATAGTCTCTCGAATAGTTTTAATTTAGTTTTAGTCACCTGGAATGTTTTAGTGTTAGTCTAGTTTTAGTCGACTACATGTCATAAGATATGACATGTGTTTTGGCGGACCAAAACACATGTTGTTAGGAAGGGGACTAGTGGACAAGAGATCCAGTACAAGACATTTAACACTTGGTTGCATGCTGAAAATAGCAGATCTACAAGCTCACATAGCAAGTGTAAAATCCGTCATTACGACGGCATCAAGGCCCGCCAAAAATACATGTTAGTCGACTAAATCAACCGTAGATTTAGTCACAAAAGCCACGCGGCTCTACGAGCTCAAGCTTCCCCACATGGTGTAATAAAGCCTCTATTCTCGGTAGAACTACTCAGTAGAACTACTCGGTAGAACTACTCGGTAGAACTACTCGGTAGAACTACTGCTACTTAGTTGACCCGGGTGTCCCCCAGGGCTCTTAGACGAGGGAGCCACGCCCCCACGTGTCAATCGGATGTCCGTGAAGGAGAGTTCCAGTGACGTCGCTCCCGGTAAACACAGCACTGGGAAAATGACCACTTTTCCAATACGCGCCGAGGCGGAAAAACATTCGAAATCGGATTTCGCTGCCGTCGCGATACCATGCGCTAGACTTTGAATTAAACACATAAATTAATTAGATTCTCGAATGCCTGATCTGAATAGAAGAAAAAAAAGGAAAAACTTGAGTTGAAAGAAACAAAGTGGTGTGATATTTCTCTTATAGTACCAGAGATGAGCCAAGGGGAGAATTCTAAATTAAAACCTCAAGCCCCCCCCCCTCCCCCTCAGCAGCCTTGTCCATTTCGCCTCGCGGTATAAACATCGGCATCGGGGATGGTCGATATTTCTCAAGGTTATCGTGCGAGAGAGGCTAAAGCGTTATTCATAGTCTGGATTTAATCGGTGGTGAGGTGACCACCGCAACTATACAACATGACGTCACTGAGCCGCGGTGAAGAGCAAAGGAGCGGTGGTCACCTCACCTCCGGAGCGGTGGTCAGCTCACCACCGGAGCGGTGGTCAGCTCACCACCGGAGCGGTGGTCACCTCCTCACCACCGGAGCGGTGGTCACCTCACCACCGGAGCGGTGGTCACCTCCTCACCACCGGAGCGGTGGTCACCTCACCACCGGAGCGGTGGTCACCTCCTCACCACCGGAGCGGTGGGGTGGTCACCTCACCACCGGAGTGGTGGTCACCTCACCACCGGAGCGGTGGTCACCTCACCACCGGAGCGGTGGTCAGCTCACCACCGGAACGGTGGTCAGCTCACCACCGGAACGGTGGTCAGCTCACCACCGGAACGGTGGTCAGCTCACCACCGGAACGGTGGTCAGCTCACCACCGGAGCGGTGGTCACCTCACCACCGAAGATCCAGACTATGAATGAGCCTTAAGTTTGAAGACATTCCAGGGTTGCGGTGGGTGTTTGACAGAAGACGACCGGTCGTCCCCACCACCACCAGAACCTCTACTCCTTCTGTATATAGATGATGATGATGCAGAGCGTCCCCCCCAGCCCCAGACCCAGACCCAGACTACTCCTTCTGGATGTAGATGATGATGATGCAGAGCGTCCCCCCCAGCCCCAGACCCAGACTACTCCTTCTGGATGTAGATGATGATGATGCAGAGCGTCCCCACCAGCCCCAGCGCCTGCACGCCCAGGAACCAGAGCAGCAGCCAGAAGAAGACGATGACCACGGGCTCCACGATCTTCTCCCCGAAGTACATCTGGGAGAAGCCGGCGCGGCGCAGCGCCTTGTTGAGCGTGCCGAACAGCGTGCCCATGCGCTGCACGTCGTCCAGCCGCTGCACCCGCGTGGTGGGGTCGTCCAGGTAGGGCCAGCGGGCCGTGGGGTCAGCGGGGTCAGAGGAGGGAGGGGCCGCCGGGGGGGGAAGCTGCCGGGGGGCGTGGCTGCTGCTGCTACCGCTGGAGGCGTCCTGTTGGACGAGGAGACAGACATTACATCAGTGGATCCCAAACAGGGACCCCCAAATCAACAAAACCGCCCCAAAATCCCAAAACGCCCCCTAAGGACATTGCTGGTCTGCTCGCTTTGCCTAAAAAAAGGCAACTAAAAAATACGGGGAAGCAGCTTTTTGCTTCTACGGGCCGTCGGCATGGAACAAGCTCCCACTGTACCTTCGTCAGGCAGCCTCTGTAGTTTAATAAACTCCCACTGTACCTTCGACAGGCAGCCTCTGTAGTTTAACAAACTCCCACTGTACCTTCGACAGGCAGCCTCTGTAGTTTAACAAACTCCCACTGTACCTTCGACAGGCAGCCTCTGTAGTTTAACAAACTCCCACTGTACCTTCGACAGGCAGCCTCTGTAGTTTAATAAACTCCCACTGTACCTTCGACAGGCAGCCTCTGTAGTTTAACAAACTCCCACTGTACCTTCGTCAGGCAGCCTCTGTAGTTTAACAAACTCCCACTGTACCTTCATCAGGCAGCCTCTGTAGTTTAACAAACTCCCACTGTACCTTCGACAGGCAGCCTCTGTAGTTTAACAAACTCCCACTGTACCTTCATCAGGCAGCCTCTGTAGTTTAACAAACTCCCACTGTACCTTCATCAGGCAGCCTCTATAGACATTTTTAAAGCACAGCTCAAGACCCACTTCTACAACATTGCTTGTAGAACTACGAGCTTGTAGGTCTGCTATTTTTGAAAAATCGAAGGACCACTGACATAGAAACATAGCTTTTTTTTCCAGAAAACTGTCATTTTCAAACAGACATTTTTAGAATCTGATCTCAGGTCAGAATGGGTTAATGAACTTTGAATCTAATCAATGACCTCTTCCATACAGGGGAGGATTCCTGGCTTCTTCCTTTCCTTGCGTTGTATTTGTGTTGTTTGATATGTATTGTCTATTGTTTTATACTATGTGCTAATTAAATAAACCTAAAACAACGTCCATGTTTGGGGAAAGACTAAACAGCGTAGAGCACTGCATGGTTCCCAAACGTTTTCATGTCAAGAACCCCCACATTGACTCATCAGCCCCCATTAGAAAATATAGGCCACCGACCGACCCCCCAATTTCAAGGACCCCCCAGTTTGACATGCATTAGTCTACGGACCCCCCCATTTAATGGCATTTATATCTCTGGGACCCCCAATTTATATCGTAAAATCAATGTTAATTGTACTCTGAGAGTGTACAAATGGAACCAAATGGACCCATGGACAGGTTGAAAGTGCATACTGTCATTTCTACTACTAACTTCCGGCAGCTAGAATCATTTACCAAACCAAACCAAATGATAGAAGGTATTGACTAAAGCAGTGTTGTTTTTGTCGACTAAAACTAAGACGAAAAATGTTCGTCGACTACCTTTTTTCACTGAGGAAAACTAAATGGAAACTAAATCAAAACTAAGCTGTGATGACTAGACTAAATATTCTGACAATTTCGTCAACAAATAAAAACTAGACTAAAATGTTAGGAAGGGAAAATGCAACCATTTTACAATTGGTTCCATGCTGAAAATAGCCGATCTACAAGTTCACAACGCGTCGCACTGCGACGCGTTGTGAGCTTGTAGATCGGCATCAAGACAAAAACCAGGGTGAAGTTGCGTCATGACTCTCGTATGAATACGAGAGTCATGTTTACAGGGCTAGTACAAAATGGACCCTTATGGGTCTGTAACTCTGAGAGTGTACAAAATGGACCCTTATGGGTCTGTGACTCTGAGAGTGTACAAAATGGACCCTTATGGGTCTGTAACTCTGAGAGTGTACAAAATGGACCCTTATGGGTCTGTAACTCTGAGAGTGTACAAAATGGACCCTTATGGGTCTGTAACTCTGAGAGTGTACAAAATGGACCCTTATGGGTCTGTAACTCTGAGAGTGTACAAAATGGACCCTTATGGGTCTGTAACTTTGAGAGTGTACAAATGGAACCAAATGGACCCTTATGGGTCTGTAACTCTGAGAGTGTACAAATGGAACCAAATCCAATTGTACACAATAAAGTATGTTAATAAAGTATGCAATCAAATCAATCTAAACTTGTTCATGTCAAGGACCCCCCCCCCCACATTGACACTAATTAGCCCACGGACCCCCCATTTGAAAAGATATGCCAGGGACCCCCTAATTAGAGACGATGTTTAGTTTACAGCTCTAGCAAAACCAGTTTAATTTCAAGGACCCCCAGTTTGACATAACCAGACGGGGCAGCAGAGAGTACACAGGGTCCCCCACCCCCCCCCCCCCCCCCCCTTAGGGTCCATTTGGTTCCATCTGTACACTCTCAGAGTTACAGACCCATTAGGGTCCATTTGGTTCCAAACTATCATTGATTGATTGATTGATTGAAATATGTATTAACAGTTTGCAGAATTACAGTACATTTCAAGCACAAACTCAGTACAAAGACTGTTAACTGTGAGTGGACGACACCATTAAGCGTTACACTTGTTTACAACAGGGTCCACATTGTTCAATTCATCAAAGCATTTAGCTGAGGGAACCCCTGGAACTCCCTCAAGGACCCCTGGGGGTCCCCGGACCCCACGTTGGGAACCAGTGACTGGCCAACGACGCGGAAACGACGCGAGATGTCCTCTCTCTGACACACTGACAGCCGTGTGTTTACGTACAGAGTACAGTACAGAGTACAGTACAGTACAGTACAGTACTAGTCTACCTGCTGCGGTGCGGAGGTCCGTGCGACGCCTTCATCAAACTGTTCAGAACGACCGTTTTGATGATGATGATGAAGGTGATGATGATGATGGGGATGGGCCACCGTGGCGGACATGATGTTGTTGTTGTTGTTGTTGTTGTTGTTGTTGTAACGTAAACAAAGCCGGACGGGACGGTAGAGGGGGGGTGAACTTTCCTCCTCTGGGTCCAAATCAAAATAATCCTCTCAACTGACTTCTTTACTTCCCGGTCTGTCCCGTGTCACGTGACTCACTGACTGTGACGACACGACTGGTTGGTTATTATGGCCTGCTACGTCACACAATACAATACAATATATAAATAAATAATAATAATAATAATAATTTACAATTGTATTATAATTAATACATTAATAATACTGTATAATTAATTAATTATATATTGTATATAATATACAATATATAAATAAATAATAATAATATGCAATTGTATTATAATTAATACATTAATAATAATATATCATTAATTAATTAATTAATTAATTAATTATATATTGTATATAATATACAATAATATAATGTAAAAAAATAAAAAGAATATCTACAAGCTTTCTTTTGATTGATTGATTGAAATATGTATTAACAGTTTGCAGAATTACAGTACATTTCAAGCACAAACTCAATACAAAGACTGTTAACTGTGAGTGGACGACCCAATTAAGCATTACACTTGTTTACAACAGGGTCCACCTTGTTGTAAATATAAGCTCACAAAAGTGAGGTAACGGTTGGGTGTTGTAGGGCAGGCAGAGATGGGCGTGTATGTATTTGAAATACATGTATTTTAAAATACAGAAAATAATATGTATTTTCTGGTTTTTTTTAAATAGGCTACCACAAAAAAAATGAAAATTATTTTAAAATACAAGAAAAAGTATGTTAAATACATGTATTTCAAATCCATGCATGAATAGGATAAAACTGGCATACCTACTGTATATAATATCCCAGAGAGAGATGGAGACGCACATACTGTCTGAACAAACACTTGGTTTCATTTCAAGGCACACTATTTGTTCCTGTTCCTAATTTATGTAAACGACATGACATCAGCTTGTGACTGCAACTTGTTCCTGTTCGCAGATGACTCAGCACTGCTGGTCTCGGACAGGAACAAACTGCAGGTTGAAAAGGCCCTCAGCTCTGACCTCGGTAGAATCTGCACCTGGCTCGCTGATAACAAACTATCCTTACACCTGGGAAAAACTGAATCCATTCTCTTTTTATCAAATAGTAATCTCAGCAAGGCAGATGGCTTCTTGGTTAGAGTGGGTGACAATATTATCACACAAAAAGATTAAATTACCTACCTAGGTTCCATCCTGGAGGCTAATCTCTTTCTGGTGATAAAATGGCCACCAACGTAATCAAAAAAGTCAACCAAAGAACAAGATTCCTTTACAGGATCTCCTCACTGGTCAACAAAAACACCTTGAAGACCTTAACAGGAGCCCTCGTACAAGGTTTCTTTGACTATGCATGCACCTCTTGGTACCACAGCACCTCAAAGGCCCTTAAAACAAGGCTCCAGACCTCCCAAAACAAACTGGTCAGGCTCCTACTTGGCCTCACCCCCCGAACCCACCTCACCCCTGCCCACTTTGACAGGCTGGAATGGGTCTGGTCCACAAGATTCGATACACCACCAAGATACCCATGTATACCTGTCTAAATACTTCCTTAATGTTAACGAAGTCCACACCCACAACACCAGAGGGAGTGCAACGAACCATGTAGGCCTACAACCCAGATTCGGCACAAACAAGGGACTAAATTATTTTGGCTCCTATGCCACCAAAATGTGGAACGCCCTACCAACAGTCATTAAGACATGTGAGTCCCTTGACTCCTTCAAAGGGCACCTATTATTTTCCCTTTTTACCTCCTTTATGATGAATTCATGTTCTCTTTTTGTTTTACTGTGTGTGTGTCTATTTGTACGTCTCTAAATGTTTTGATGAATTGAACAAGTTGGACCGTCTTGTAAACAAGTGTAATGCTTTACTCACAGTTAACAGTCTTTGTATTGAGATGTGCTTGAAATGTACTGTAATTCTACAAACTGTTATTAAATATTTCAATCAATCAATCAATCAATCAATCAATCAATCAATCAATCAATCATTTATTTGGCTTTTGAGCCACGGACCACCATTTGATGACATTTAGCCTCTCAGACCCAAAACTAAAGAATATTTTGTTGTCATTGGATAAGATTCCATGCTTTTGGCAAATGTTTATCAAAATAACAATCCTTCTACATTCTCTAATTGTGTAGACTGAAAAATGAAGTAGGCCTAATGCAGATGAGATGTTTAACAGTAATGTGACTGTTGAGAGCGTAACATGGTTTCATTGTACGCTCTCAAGAGTTAAAAATCTATAAGGACCCCTGGGGGTCCCAGGACCACATGGGGAGCATCTGGAACCCCCTCAAGGACCCCTAGCTGGTTGAAATCCACTGCTCTATGACAATAAGCAATACCTAGAGGCTAGAGCTATTTATGTAACGTGAAATCACTTCAAGTAGTTAATGCTACCAGTGGCCAGCAGAGGGCAGTGCAGTCCTGTTGTGAGAGTTCCCAAACTTTTTCATGTCAAGGACCCCCAGAATGATTAGCCCCGCGGACCCCCATTTGACAGAATATATGACAGAGACCCCCATAAGAGAAGATTTTGATGGCTCTAGCAGTGATTCTCAACCTGTTTAACCCGTTTAATTTCCAGTTTGACATGCATTAGTCTACGGACCCCCCCCCCCCCCCCCCCCCCCATTTAATGTAATTTCTATCTCTGAGACAACCCGATTTATATTGCAAAAAAAAAATCTATGTTAATTTAACTCTGAGAGTGTACAAATGGAACCTAATGGACCCATTCGTGTGTGTGTGTGTGTGTGTGTGTGTGTGTGTGTGTGTGTGTGTGTGTGTGTGTGTGTGTGTGTGTGTGTGTGTGTGTGTGTGTGTGTGTGTGTGTGTGTGTGTTGCTGTATTGTTGTATTGTACTTTCTGCTTTGGCAATGTAAACGTATGTTTTCTCATGCCAATAAAGCCCTTTGAATTGAATTGTGTGTGTGTGTGTGTGTGTGTGTGTGTGTGTGTGTGTGTGTGTGTGTGTGTGTGTGTGTGTGTGTGTGTGTGTGTGTGTGTGTGTGTGTGTGTGTGTGTGTGTGTGTGTGTGTGTGTGTGTGTGTGCGCGCGCGCGTGCGTGCATGTGCATTGTGCATGCGTGTAACTCCACCCAGGTGCAGCGTGTGTCCGTGATGATCCAATAACTCTGACCAATGACGGACGGACTTTCATGTGACGTAGAGGGTTTAAATAGGGACACGGAAATGCACCCAGAGCATGTTTGGGCTGAGCTGCAGCAAGGTATGTTTGTTTGTTTGATAAAACACACGGTTTGATCCACCTTTAGACACGGCTATAGTTTAAACATTATTGTTTTTATAGTACTGTTTATTGTTTATTGTGGCAGAAAAGGGACAACAATGTGTTGAATATTTGTTATTGAGAAGGAAGGAAACAAACAAAGTGTTCTAAACAGACAGCGGTGGAAAGTAAATGATTACGTTTTAATACTGACGTATAGTGTGGAAATTATACTCCATTATTTGGAAACTTTGAACTACTAGCTGTATACTTTTGTAGATTTGCATTATTATTTAAAACCTACTAGCCTACATGTTTTATTTTACCACTGCAGACATGCATTTGAAAATGGCTGATCTACAAGCACATAATCGTGCACAATACAATGCTACTCATTGTGACCTTGTAGATCTATTTTCAAATTCGTTTGAAACATTTCAAATGGGACACTCTGCATAATAATTTTGATGCCAATACCTCTTTACTTTTACTCAAGTTGTATAATTAATATAATATAATTTTGAAGATCTTCTCCCTTTTTATTTTAACTGCTTTATTTCACTTTAAAAAAACACTCATTATCTACTCTGGCTTATGTGAACACCCCAGACAGTTTTTTTTTTAAGTTGCTTGATTCAGTAATTGGCTATTTGATATAAAGTTTAGCTGCCCCCCCCCCGCCCCTTCCTACACAAACCCATTGTAACTTCAAAATCCTTTTTTTACCATGATTGATTCATCAAACAAATACCCAGCCTTTTCTCTGACTGTTATGTTTTGCCTCAGACCTTGACTGTGACAATCCTATATGGGCTAGGAGGTTTCTAAAAATCAGATTCTAAAAATGTCTTATCAGTCAGTTGCTCTTCGATTTTTCAAAAATAGCAGACCTACAAGCTCGTAGCGTGCCACTCGGTGGCGCGCTATGAGCTTGTAGATCTATTTTTCAATAGCTAAAGCATAACATAATGCTAACACCAAAATGGGTTCCCGCCCAGAATGGGTTAAAAACTGTCTGTGTTCACATAAGCCTGAGTAGACAATAAAATGACAGTTTTTGAAAGTGAAATATCCCTTCAATATTGTATGAATTCGACACTGTATAAAATCTGGATAAAGAGTAATGTTGGTTTCTATGTCTGTCTTGCAGGTTAATCATGTGACCTTGGATGCAGTCATCAGGAGATGGCTGGTATTGGTGATAGAGTGTCTACTCGGCTGGGCTGAAACGAATAACGGTGTCAACGAACGCTCCCTGAGATTACGAGGCGTACGGTGCTCGGGACGTATTGTGCCATACAACCTACGCGGCTCTATTAATACCGGCTATCTTCAACCGAGCGACGGAAGGCCCCCCACGGTACGTACCTGGATTACATGTGGCTGTAGTAGAAACTAGGGCTGTGTCACCATTACAACATGCACATGCATGGCTTTTAGGCTTCATAATCTCTTTAGCATGAGGCAGATATGACTAATTATATACACTAGCCCTTACCCCGAGATATTGCCGCAGTGGGTACTGCGCGCTGGGTGCGTTTTCACATTTTTAATTCACTAATAAATTCATTATTAATTTATAATTTGTTAAATTGGGAAAAGGGCTTCGTTAAGACCTCCATATTATTATGGCCAATGCCTGTGTGACAAGTGAGAGCGATTGGTGAGGAGATACGGCGGTGTTTCTGACAGACACATTCAGACATTGACTGAATTATTGTATGATTATATGATTTTCCAAAAATAAATTAAAGGGACACTTCACCCCTTTTGCAACCAGATTTGAATGATGTTTCCTGGGGGTTTTATGTGGGTAATGTGCCCATGATGTCATGGACACTGGGCTCTCTTCCTTCCCAGACTACAATTCCCATAGTGTGTGTGTGTGTGTGTGTGTGTGTGTGTTGGCTATACTAAATTATCTAAAGACATAAACCCCAGGAAAGTGCTTCTTGTCTCCCCAACAGCATCAAAATAAGAGCTGGTTGCAAAAGGGGTGAAGTGTCTCAATTGACCTTGTTCAGACCGCGGCCATCTTCCCAGCAAGGTGCTACCTAGGTGAAACTTCCCATAGACAGACATCCCATTCATCCAAACAGAAAAGTCCTCTCTGATCGTATTAAACTACATCAAACTCACCAGCATTGCAGCTGTACGGAAAGCTTGAATTATCCTTTCTCTCTGCAAAGTGTTTGTTTCATAAAAATCCACCGTAGACATGTTATGAACTACTTACTGTCAAGAAATGTGTTTTTTTTTGTTAGTGTTAGAGTTTGGAAGCACTCGTTGAATATCACTCAACGTCCCAGGCGTACCACCTGTTTTGACTGTGCACATCATGCAGGAGGCAGCTGGAGGTTGCTTTACTGATAACGAGCGCTTCCAAACTTCTGATACTTAGAAAATAATCATATGGAAGTAGCTCATAACATGTCTACGGTGGATTTGTACGAAACAAACACTTTGCAGATATAGAGGATAATTCAAGCTTTTTGTACAGCTGCAATGCTGAGTTTGACTTTGTTTAATGCAATTGGATAGGACTTTTTCTGTTTGGATGACTGGGCTGTCAATGGGAAGTTGCACCTACTTGGCACCTTGCTGGAAAGATGGCCGAGGTCTGAATATAGTCAAATTATCCGATGTACAAGCTAAAAACTCGAGAGGGTTAGATCTGCTATTTTTCCATCTATGTTTTTAATGTTTGAGAATACCTTGCCTTTAAAGGCTTATAATTCAGAGTATACAAATTGAACCACTGATCTGTAACTCTGTGTACAATTGGAACAAAGTTACAGGTCCATTTGGTGTCACAATTAAATGAAAATTGTCCCCTTTTTTTTTTAAGGGACATTGACTGCAATTTCTTCCAGCAGTGAATAGTATTTTTAGTAGATGACCATAGCACAATTTGAAATGTGCGCGCTATGGCCAGAGTGTGTTTGACTGGATTGCTGAATTCCTATAATGCTTTAGTGCACTTTCCCTCCTTGTGGAGGCTGCATGGAGGTGTGAATTTGTAGTCCAGGAAGGAAGTGAGACCACATTTTCATGGCATGTTTTTGGTCATGAACATGGCATGACAAAGAAACTTAATGCACATATATACAAACCCCAGGAAAGTGTCTTGTGTCCTAAACATTAAAATAAGCTCTGGTTGCCAAAGGGGTGTAGTGGCCCTTCGTTAATCACAATTTGACACTTTTAATACAGTAAAATAATGGTGACACAGCCCTGTCAGTGACTGTTATTAATACAGTAAAATAATGGTGACACAGCCCTGTCAGTGACTGTTATTAATACAGTAAAATAATGGTGACACAGCCCTGTCAGTGACTGTTATGACTTCCAAAATGTCATCCTGTAGGCCGACAACTAAATTTGTTTATCTTTTTCCCCTGTCATTTCAGAACGTGAAGCTGACAGTTTGTACCCCAATACCGATGTCTTCCTCTGCTGCTGCTGCTTGCTGTTAACTGAAGGTTAGTATTTAACCTTTTGATTCCTGCTGCTTGTGTAAGTGGGCTACATGCTACCATACCATATGTTGTAATTCGCTCCATGTATCGTTTCACACCATTTGTGTGTGTGTGTGTGTGTGTGTGTGTGTATATAATGCCTAGGACCCTAGGCATTATACACACATTATACATACACTTCACTTTCATCTTTTCTTTGCTTATAATAAAGTTGTCCATTTCAGTTGTCTGAGTTTTTTATCGCATTTTGCTTTATATTTTTTTTTATAAGTAATTTCTTTCTTCTTGCCTATCTATTGCCCTAGTTCTTCACTAGTGGACTGTGTGTGATTTATGTCTGTATCATTATGGTAGCATGTAGCCTGCTCAACACTTTACTAGGGGTGTAACCATATAGTAACTGCATCGAAACCTTTAATTTCGAGAATCTAAGCATATCTACAGTAAATGAAAACAGCAAAACAATGACTATATATTGTTTTGCACTGGAAATGATCGGTATCGAATCGTTTTGCTATTGCTAGTATTGTATCAATACTACATTTTTTTGTGGTATTACTTGATTTAAAAAGAAAATCTATATTTTAAATAGTTACTGTATCGTGATTCGTATCGCTGTTACAATGTATCGTTACACCCCTACTGTTTACAGCCTTCTGTGCTGTAGATCTGTCCAAACTAACAGGAACAAAATGATGGCCGATGTGTCATTTTGTTCCTTGGTTAGTGTGTGTTTTGTTTAGTGCTGATATTGAAGGTAAGTGGTCGTAGTTTATTATCTTTGGCTGTCGGGCAGAAACCTTGTATCTCCATATAGTTCACCCTTTTGTAAATTAACTTCCTTACTTGGTCGTGCTACAGTGTCAAACACTAAAGTAGCAAAAATGGCCGATCTACAAGCTCACGATGTAAAGATAATCCATTATTGAATATTTTGTTTAATATTAATTAATAATAAATATCATTGGATCACAGGTCCTTTTTTTTTGTCCAGAAAAGTAACTATTTTGGTCGTACAAGGTTTCTACCCGACCTTCATCTTTTCTCTCCACTATTCTTTGCTTTAATAAAGTCATTTGTTTTTGTGGTCTGAGTTTTTATTTTATTCGCATTTTATAAGTAATTTCTTTCTTCTTGCCTTTCTATCACTAGTTCTTCACTAGTGTATGTGGTGCGTGATTCGGGTCGCGTCTCGCGTACAGTTTCTTAATTGATTTGATTGGAACTGTATCGTTTTACATTTCGTCATCCCATCAGTTCACATCACATATGAACACAGGCCGGTATGTGATGTGCATTTATGTGATTTTATTTTGGTGATTATTTCACAGCAATTGCGGATAGCTCGCCGTTCACCTCGGTCTGCCTCATTTTATTTAGGTGAGGTACAGAACGGGAAATGATGTCGGCGCATCATTCACGCCATATGAAATTTGTTTATTGCTGTTGTGTTCTGTTGTCATCCATAGTGTTGTGTACTAATGTTCATAGTGTTGTATGTTGTGTACTAATGTTCATAGTGTTGCTGTATTGTATACCTGTGCCCCTGTATACAAATACAGGGGCACAAAGAACATTAAGCAAATAAGAATGCTGCTACCTTTGCATAATTTGTATAATTCATGTCAATCGTCCACAAATGGCATGAATTCTTTCTCTCTCTCATTCACTTATTTCTGTGAATGTTATTTTAAAATTGATATGTAGGAAACATGGGACAACTGGCTGGAAAATACTCGTGCCACGAAAACCTAATGACGACTACTTGGGCAGAGACCAAGAAAATCTATTAATTTTATTGTTTATGTTCATAAAGCGCTCTAAGTGCTCAAAGTCAACAGTGCAGCAGCAAACGTCTCTAGGTCATAAGACCATTGTCGGTGCTATATCATCAGATCTAATTTGTGTAAAGCTTCGTCACGTCATCCCCACATCACATAATGCACGCAGGGTAGGTTAGGGTTAGGTATGTGATGTGGATTGATGTGATGTATGTCTTTTTATAATGTGCGAGTGAAGCTTCATTGCGTCTTTACACATACCATATGAACACAGGCCCAATATGTGATGTGTATTGATGCGATTTATGCTTCTATTTGCAGTTAAAACTTAATAATTCACGCCGGTCAGTAGGCGAGGCACTGACGATGGGCCGATGACCCAAACGTTTTCTGCTGCACTTTTCACTTTTAGCACTTTGCAGCACTTTATGAGCATGAACAAATAACATTAATATATTTTCTTAGTTGCCGTCTAGGAGTTTTCCTTAAGGTATTTGTGGAGTGAGTCTTCCAGTTTTCAACAACGGTCTCATGGTAATGAATTAAAAAAAACACACAAAACAAGGCACAGGCATGGCGCTTCTGGTTTACTGGAATGGGGTTCGATTCCCTGCTGCGCTCTAATCATTGTGTTTTGGCATTTACAAACTTTTTCGAATTGTAGGTGCCCTTTGAGAGCGGTTTTGAAGGAGTCAAGGGATTCACATGTCTTATTTCATTTATTTGACAGGGACAATGCACATTAATCATGTCAGTTTTCACATCAATGTAAATGGGCCAGAGTTAGCCGAAGCTAAATTTCATCTGTAGTCCCTGCAGGGCAGGCTCTTAAAGTGAATGATAAAAGAGACAGTGTAGGTCGCCTGCACTCAACACCATGCGTTGATGCTATGTGTGCATAATGTGCAGGCACCCAACACTACGTCCATACAAAAACACAGTACAATACAGATAAAAGAGTCAAAGTGTGGGGCGCCCGCACTCAACACCATGCGTTGATGCCATGTGTGCATAATGTGCAGGCACCCAACACCATGAGTCCATGACCATACACGATACAATACAGATCAACATGGTACAGGGGACAGAACAACTGCAAAGTGAAGTGAGAAATTACACCGAATACTAATTGGTGCTGATAGTTACTCATGATTACAGATTTGAATTGTTTTAAGGTTGAATTTGAAGGTCAGATAGTTGGAAGTCTCTCTTTCTTCTGTGGGGAGACTGTTCCAGTGATGGGAGGCTCTGACAGACTGTTCCAGTGATGGGAGGCTCTGACAGACTGTTCCAGTGATGGGAGGCTCTGACAGACTGTTCCAGTGATGGGAGGCTCTGACAGAGACTGTTCCAGTGATGGGAGGCTCTGACAGAGACTGTTCCAGTGATGGGAGGCTCTGACAGAGACTGTTCCAGTGATGGGAGGCTCTGACAGACTGTTCCAGTGATGGGAGGCTCTGACAGAGACTGTTCCAGTGATGGGAGGCTCTGACAGACTGTTCCAGTGATGGGAGGCTCTAACAGAGAAGACTGTTTTACCAAACACACTACGTCTGGTTGGCACTTCAGTCCCCTCTGGTAGTTGCCCTTGTTGCTCCGTCACCACTGTCCGTTCGATCTATGAACTGGTTCAGTGGTGGAGGTGCAAGTCCATTTAGGATCTTAAAAATGAGACCAGCATCTGCAAAGTGTTTGAAGCTGTTAAAATTAAATGACTTTGTACAAAATGTACTTTTGAACTAGGTGGTAACGGATGGGCTTTTGGTCAAGTTAATGTCTGCTTGTACAGTGATTCTATGGGTTTTAAAGTTGTCTGATTTGTCTGACCAGGTTGTGAAACAGTACGACTTAATGACTGTTGGTAGGGCGTTCCACATTTTGGTGGCATAGGAGCGAAAATAATTTAGTCCCTTTGTGCCGAATCTGGGTTGTACATGGTTTGTTGGACTTTGTTTACATTAAGGAAGTATTTAGACAGGTACATGGGTATCTTAGTGAAGTATTTAGACAGGTACATGGGTATCTTAGTGAAATATTTAGACAGGTACATGGGTATCTTGGTGGTGTGTCGAATCTTGTGGACCAGACCCATTGCAAGATGCTGTACTGTCGTCGACCCTAAGCCATTCCAGCCTGCCAAAGTGGGCAGGGGTGAGGTGGGGGTCATAACTTAACCTATGAAGAATTGTTCACACTTTTAGAACATGCATGTGGTCATGAGGATTATATCAATCATTGGATGCCCCAAAAATTACCTTTTGTAGATCTATTTTATTTACTAGTAGTATGCTGGTGAATGATACGATTTAGGCATTCAGCAGACTCTCTTAATCCAGAGCATGCTTACTTTAAGCAATATCGAAGCATGGCATTGCATCACAAAGTAGTAACGGTGGAATATTTATATAATGAAACTATACATATAAACTATGCTATACTATAAAGTGCTAGGACTACATAAAATGCAATTCTAGTGCCGTCTACCTAACATGCTCTAAGTCGACAAAGTGCTCTCTAAGGGGCTATGATTGTATTTTAGTGTCGTGCCACCTCGCTGTGGTAGTGTGGGGTCACAAGCCTACAGTCACTGATGGGACTGCGTCTTTCAAAAAGGTTTTGTATTCACGGAAAAGCGAAAGGCTATAGTCCATGGTCTCGGACGCGCTGCGGTCCACCTCCCATTATACAGGCTGATTAAAAAGCTGAATAACTCGATCTATATACGGAGGTGGTTTGGATAAAATGCGCAATGTTCGGAGGTCTTTGCTGATTTATCCGGTGGTTTAGATGGAAACATTGGCGCTTTCTAGAGCAAGGATGGCTTCATTTTAGCTTGCTAGCAAACACTGTTTATGTAGCATTAAAGATGGACGGCCAAAACAGGATGTGGGTCCAGCATGTGCAGCATTGAAATGGCCTCGGCAGTCTGAGGTTGGCTGTGTGTCCAGCAGGTGGCAGTATATGGGTTAATTACAGCCTTACTGGGGCCTCTACGGTGTTAATTACAAGCACTACTGGGAGACAAACACAACAAAGGTGAGGGGTTGGGTGGAGGGGTCCCCTTACTCACTTTTTCCTTTGCTGGGTGACCGAGTACTGATGACTAGCTACAGGCTTTGTCGTAGAGAGGTTTTTAATGGTCCTAAATGTGCAGAGCGTGTCAGCCCCACAGACCGAAGCCGGGAGAAGGTTCCACAGCGGAGGTGCCTGGGACCTAAACGCCCTGCCTCCTATTGTAACTTTTGATATTTCTGCGACAGTAAGCATTGTTGCATTCTGTGAACGCACTCGTGTTCTGTTCAGGATTGTAGGGATCGATGCGTTCTCTGAGATATTGTGATGCCTGCAGGCCGTTGAGAGCTTTGTATGTTAGGAGGAGGATTTAGAACTGTATTTAACCAGGAGCCAGTGATGGTTCTGATCACATGGTTCTGTATTTAACCAGGAGCCAGTGATGGTTCTGATCACATGGTTCTGTATTTAACCAGGAGCCAGTGATGGTTCTGATCACATGGTTCTGTATTTAACCAGGAGCCAGTGATGGTTCTGATCACATGGTTCTGTATTTAACCAGGAGCCAGTGATGGTTCTGATCACATGGTTCTGTATTTAACCAGGAGCCAGTGATGGCTCTGATCACATGGTTCTGTATTTAACCAGGAGCCAGTGATGGTTCTGATCACATGGTTCTGTATTTAACCAGGAGCCAGTGATGGTTCTGATCACATGGTTCTGTATTTAACCAGGAGCCAGTGATGGTTCTGATCACATGGTTCTGTATTTAACCAGGAGCCAGTGATGGTTCTGATCACATGGTTCTGTATTTAACCAGGAGCCAGTGATGGTTCTGATCACATGGTTCTGTATTTAACCAGGAGCCAGTGATGGTTCTGATCACATGGTTCTGTATTTAACCAGGAGCCAGTGATGGTTCTGATCACATGGTTCTGTATTTAACCAGGAGCCAGTGATGGCTCTGATCACATGGTTCTGTATTTAACCAGGAGCCAGTGATGGTTCTGATCACATGGTTCTGTATTTAACCAGGAGCCAGTGATGGTTCTGATCACATGGTTCTCTAGTGTGGGGTTTCCTCAGCGTTGCTACAGAGGAGTTCCAAATCTTTTTTTCATTTAGTATTCATTCATTCGTTCATATCGTTAATGTAATAAATAAATCCATCCATTCATCCATCTTCATTTATGTATTTATTTATTACATTAACGACATCAACCCTAGAATCACTATTCTGACGGTTAGCAAAACAAATCAGATCTACAAGCTCACAAGCTAATGATTTTGGAGGTTTTGAAAATAGATGAAATCATGAAAAAAACGACATACTATAGATGGCCCATGTTTTCAGACCGCATGCCGTTTTTCATGATTTTGCAGGATTTGAGGAAAAAGTTGAAAATAATTGACCTGTAAATTACAACAACACAAACTAAGGCACTGGTGTGGTACTCCTGGTTTACCAGAACGGGGTTCAAGTCCCTGCAGTGCTCTGCTCAATTTGTTGTATCGTTTATTTAAAATTTCTGCTCATTGTGTTGCCTTTTCATAGATGATAACCCCAGGTTCCCTACTGTGTTTGAACTCCCTACAGTTTGGTTACCAAGTCTATTTATTACTCATGATTTATGTTCACTCCGAGACCATGGACTATATATAGCCTTTCGCTTTTCCCCGATTTCCCCTTTTTTTCAAATCCTCAAAAATGATGAAAAACGGCGTGCTATAGTATGCCGTACGGTAGGGGCTATAGCCCATGTTCAAAAATGATGAAAAACGAGGTTATTTCTTTTATTTAAAAAAACGATGGGCTATAACCCATGTTTTTTTAAATTTAATTTTTTTTTCAAATCCAAAAAAATGATGAAAAACGGCGTGCTATAGTATGACGTACGGTAGGGGCGCCCATGTTCAAAAATGATGAAAAACGAGGTTAAAAAAATTCAACATTTCAAAAAACGATGGGCTATAACCCATTTTTTTTGAAAATTTGATTTTTTTTCAAATCCTGAAAAATGATGAAAAACGGCGTGCTATAGTATGCCCTACGGTAGGGGCTATAGCCCATGTTCAAAAATGAAGAAAAACGAGGTTAATTTCTTTTTCAAAATTTCAAAAAACGATGGGCTATAAAACCATGTTTTTTGAAATTTTGAATTTTTTTCAAATCCTAAAAAATGATGAAAAGCGTGCTATAGTATGCCGTACAGTATGGGCTATAGCCCATGGTCAAAAATGGGATAAAAAACGTCTAAAAATAGACGTCTAAAACACGTCTATTTTTAGACGTGTTTTAGACGTCTATTTTTAGACATTTTTATTCCATTTTTAGACGCTCGTCTAATAGCCCATACTGTACGGCACGCCGTTTTTCATCATTTTTGAGGTTTTGAAAAAAATGAAAAAAAAAAAAAGTAACCTCGTTTTTCATCATTTTTGACCATGGGCTATAGCCCATACCATACGGCATATTATAGCACGCAGTTTTTCATCATTTTTGAGGTTTTGAAAAAAATGAAAAAAAAAAAAACATGGGTTATAGTCCATCGTTAAAAAAAAATAAATAAAAAAAAGTAACCTCGTTTTTCATCATTTTTGACCATGGGCTATAGCCCATACCATACGGCATATTATAGCACGCCGTTTTTCATCATTTTTGAGGTTTTGAAAAAAATGAAAAAAAAAAAAAACATGGGTTAAGGTCCATCGTTTTTTGAAAAAAAAAAAAAAAAAAGTAACCTCGTTTTTCATCATTTTTGACCATGGGCTATAGCCCATACCATACGGCATATTATAGCACGCCGTTTTTCATCATTTTTGAGGTTTTGAAAAAAATGAAAGAAAAAAAAACATGGGTTATAGTCCATCGTTTAAAAAAAAAAAAAAAAAAAAAGTAACCTCGTTTTTCATCATTTTTGACCATGGGCTATAGCCCATACCATACGGCATATTATAGCACGCCGTTTTTCATCATTTTTGAGGTTTTGAAAAAAATGAAAAAAAAAAAAAACATGGGTTATAGTCCATCGTTTTTTGAAAAAAAAAAAAAAAAAAGGTAACCTCGTTTTTCATCATTTTTGACCATGGGCTATAGCCCATACCATACGGCATATTATAGCACGCCGTTTTTCATCATTTTTGAGGTTTTGAAAAAAATGAAAAAAAAAAAAACATGGGTTATAGTCCATCGTTTTTTGAAAAAAAAAAAAAAAAAAGGTAACCTCGTTTTTCATCATTTTTGACCATGGGCTATAGCCCATACCATACGGCATATTATAGCACGCCGTTTTTCATCATTTTTGAGGTTTTGAAAAAAATGAAAAAAAAAAAAACATGGGTTATAGTCCATCGTTAAAAAAAAAAAAAAAAAAAAAAGTAACCTCGTTTTTCATCATTTTTGACCATGGGCTATAGCCCATACCATACGGCATATTATAGCACGCCGTTTTTCATCATTTTTGAGGTTTTGAAAAAAATGAAAAAGAAAAAAACATGGGTTATAGTCCATCGTTTTTTGAAAAAAAAAAAAAAAAAAGTAACCTCGTTTTTCATCATTTTTGACCATGGGCTATAGCCCATACCATACGGCATATTATAGCACGCCGTTTTTCATCATTTTTTAGGTTTTGAAAAAAATGAAAAAGAAAAAAACATGGGTTATAGTCCATCGTTTTTTGAAAAAAAAAAAAAAAAAAGTAACCTCGTTTTTCATCATTTTTGACCATGGGCTATAGCCCATACCATACGGCATATTATAGCACGCCGTTTTTCATCATTTTTGAGGTTTTGAAAAAAATGGGAAAAAAAAAACATGGGTTATAGTCCATCGTTTAAAAAAAAAAAAAAAAAAGGTAACCTCGTTTTTCATCATTTTTGACCATGGGCTATAGCCCATACCATACGGCATATTATAGCACGCCGTTTTTCATCATTTTTGAGGTTTTGAAAAAAAAAAAAAAAAAAAAAAACATGGGTTATAGTCCATCGTTTTTTGAAAAAAAAAAAAAAAAAAGGTAACCTCGTTTTTCATCATTTTTGACCATGGGCTATAGCCCATACCATACGGCATATTATAGCACGCCGTTTTTCATCGTTTTTGAGGTTTTGAAAAAAATGAAAAAAAAAAAACATGGGTTATAGTCCATCGTTTTTTGAAAAAAAAAAAAAAAAAAGTAACCTCGTTTTTCATCATTTTTGACCATGGGCTATAGCCCATACCATACGGCATATTATAGCACGCCGTTTTTCATCATTTTTGAGGTTTTGAAAAAAATGAAAAAAAAAAAAACATGGGTTATAATCCATCGTTTAAAAAAAAAAAAAAAAAAAAAAGTAACCTCGTTTTTCATCATTTTTGACCATGGGCTATAGCCCATACCATACGGCATATTATAGCACGCCGTTTTTCATCATTTTTGAGGTTTTGAAAAAAATGAAAAAAAAAAAAAACATGGGTTAAGGTCCATCGTTTTTTGAAAAAAAAAAAAAAAAAGTAACCTCGTTTTTCATCATTTTTGACCATGGGCTATAGCCCATACCATACGGCATATTATAGCACGCCGTTTTTCATCATTTTTGAGGTTTTGAAAAAAATGAAAGAAAAAAAAACATGGGTTATAGTCCATCGTTTAAAAAAAAAAAAAAAAAAAAAGTAACCTCGTTTTTCATCATTTTTGACCATGGGCTATAGCCCATACCATACGGCATATTATAGCACGCAGTTTTTCATCATTTTTGAGGTTTTGAAAAAAATGAAAAAAAAAAAAAACATGGGTTATAGTCCATCGTTTTTTGAAAAAAAAAAAAAAAAAGTAACCTCGTTTTTCATCATTTTTGACCATGGGCTATAGCCCATACCATACGGCATATTATAGCACGCCGTTTTTCATCATTTTTGAGGTTTTGAAAAAAATGAAAAAAAAAAAAAACATGGGTTATAGTCCATCGTTTTTTGAAAAAAAAAAAAAAAAAAGTAACCTCGTTTTTCATCATTTTTGACCATGGGCTATAGCCCATACCATACGGCATATTATAGCACGCCGTTTTTCATCATTTTTGAGGTTTTGAAAAAAATGAAAAAAAAAAAAAAACATGGGTTATAGTCCATCGTTTTTTGAAAAAAAAAAAAAAAAAAGTAACCTCGTTTTTCATCATTTTTGACCATGGGCTATAGCCCATACCATACGGCATATTATAGCACGCCGTTTTTCATCATTTTTGAGGTTTTGAAAAAAATGAAAAAAAAAAAAAAAACATGGGTTATAGTCCATCGTTTAAAAAAAAAATAAAATAAAAAATAACCTCGTTTTTCATCATTTTTGACCATGGGCTATAGCCCATACCATACGGCATATTATAGCACGCCGTTTTTCATCATTTTTGAGGTTTTGAAAAAAATGAAAAAAAAAAAAAAACATGGGTTATAGTCCATCGTTTTAAAAAAAAAAAAAAAAAAAGTAACCTCGTTTTTCATCATTTTTGACCATGGGCTATAGCCCATACCATACGGCATATTATAGCACTAGCACGCCGTTTTTCATCATTTTTGAGGTTTTGAAAAAAATGAAAAAAAAAAAAAACATGGGTTATAGTCCATCGTTTTTTGAAAAAAAAAAAAAAAAAAGTAACCTCGTTTTTCATCATTTTTGACCATGGGCTATAGCCCATACCATACGGCATATTATAGCACGCCGTTTTTCATCATTTTTGAGGTTTTGAAAAAAATGAAAAAAAAAAAACATGGGTTATAGTCCATCGTTTTTTGAAAAAAAAAAAAAAAAAAGGTAACCTCGTTTTTCATCATTTTTGACCATGGGCTATAGCCCATACCATACGGCATATTATAGCACGCCGTTTTTCATCATTTTTGAGGTTTTGAAAAAAAAGAAAAAAAAAAAAAACATGGGTTATAGTCCATCGTTTAAAAAAAAAAAAAAAAAAAAAGTAACCTCGTTTTTCATCATTTTTGACCATGGGCTATAGCCCATACCATACGGCATATTATAGCACGCCGTTTTTCATCATTTTTGAGGTTTTGAAAAAAAAGAAAAAAAAAAAACATGGGTTATAGTCCATCGTTTTTTGAAAAAAAAAAAAAAAAAAGTAACCTCGTTTTTCATCATTTTTGACCATGGGCTATAGCCCATACCATACGGCATATTATAGCACGCCGTTTTTCATCATTTTTGAGGTTTTGAAAAAAAAAACAAAAAAAAAACATGGGTTATAGTCCATCGTTTTTTGAAAAAAAAAAAAAAAAGTAACCTCGTTTTTCATCATTTTTGACCATGGGCTATAGCCCATACCATACGGCATATTATAGCACGCCGTTTTTCATCATTTTTGAGGTTTTGAAAAAAATGAAAAAAAAAAAAAACATGGGTTATAGTCCATCGTTTTTTGAAAAAAAAAAAAAAAAAAGTAACCTCGTTTTTCATCATTTTTGACCATGGGCTATAGCCCATACCATACGGCATATTATAGCACGCCGTTTTTCATCATTTTTGAGGTTTTGAAAAAAAAACAAAAAAAAAAACATGGGTTATAGTCCATCGTTTTTTGAAAAAAAAAAAAAAAAAGGAACCTCGTTTTTCATCATTTTTGACCATGGGCTATAGCCCATACCATACGGCATATTATAGCACGCCGTTTTTCATCATTTTTGAGGTTTTGAAAAAAATGAAAAAAAAAAAAAACATGGGTTATAGTCCATCGTTTTTTGAAAAAAAAAAAAAAAAAGTAACCTCGTTTTTCATCATTTTTGACCATGGGCTATAGCCCATACCATACGGCATATTATAGCACGCCGTTTTTCATCATTTTTGAGGTTTTGAAAAAAATGAAAAAAAAAAAAACATGGGTTATAGTCCATCGTTTTTTGAAAAAAAAAAAAAAAAAAGGTAACCTCGTTTTTCATCATTTTTGACCATGGGCTATAGCCCATACCATACGGCATATTATAGCACGCCGTTTTTCATCATTTTTGAGGTTTTGAAAAAAATGAAAAAAAAAACAAACATGGGTTATAGTCCATCGTTTTTTGAAAAAAAAAAAAAAAAAAGTAACCTCGTTTTTCATCATTTTTGACCATGGGCTATAGCCCATACCATACGGCATATTATAGCACGCCGTTTTTCATCATTTTTGAGGTTTTGAAAAAAATGAAAAAAAAAAAAAAACATGGGTTATAGTCCATCGTTTTTTGAAAAAAAAAAAAAAAAAAGTAACCTCGTTTTTCATCATTTTTGACCATGGGCCCATACCATACGGCATATTATAGCACGCCGTTTTTCATCATTTTTGAGGTTTTGAAAAAAATGAAAAAAAAAAAAAAACATGGGTTATAGTCCATCGTTAAAAAAAAAAAAAAAAAAAAAAGTAACCTCGTTTTTCATCATTTTTGACCATGGGCTATAGCCCATACCATACGGCATATTATAGCACGCCGTTTTTCATCATTTTTGAGGTTTTGAAAAAAAAAAAAAAAAAAAACATGGGTTATAGTCCATCGTTTTTTGAAAAAAAAAAAAAAAAAGTAACCTCGTTTTTCATCATTTTTGACCATGGGCTATAGCCCATACCATACGGCATATTATAGCACGCCGTTTTTCATCATTTTTGAGGTTTTGAAAAAAATGAAAAAAAAAAAAAACATGGGTTATAGTCCATCGTTTTTTGAAAATAAAAATAAAAAAAGTAACCTCGTTTTTCATCATTTTTGACCATGGGCTATAGCCCATACCATACGGCATATTATAGCACGCCGTTTTTCATCATTTTTGAGGTTTTGAAAAAAAAAAAAAAAAAAGAAACATGGGTTATAGTCCATCGTTTTTTGAAAAAAAAAAAAAAAAAGGTAACCTCGTTTTTCATCATTTTTGACCATGGGCTATAGCCCATACCATACGGCATATTATAGCACGCCGTTTTTCATCATTTTTGAGGTTTTGAAAAAAATGAAAAAAAAAAAAAACATGGGTTATAGTCCATCGTTTTTTGAAAAAAAAAAAAAAAAAAGTAACCTCGTTTTTCATCATTTTTGACCATGGGCTATAGCCCATACCATACGGCATATTATAGCACGCCGTTTTTCATCATTTTTGAGGTTTTGAAAAAAATGAAAAAAGAAAAAAAACATGGGTTATAGTCCATCGTTTTTTGAAAAAAAAAAAAAAAAAAGTAACCTCGTTTTTCATCATTTTTGACCATGGGCTATAGCCCATACCATACGGCATATTATAGCACGCCGTTTTTCATCATTTTTGAGGTTTTGAAAAAAATGAAAAAAAAAAAAAACATGGGTTATAGTCCATCGTTTTTTGAAAAAAAAAAAAAAAAAGTAACCACGTTTTTCATCATTTTTGACCATGGGCTATAGCCCATACCATACGGCATATTATAGCACGCCGTTTTTCATCATTTTTGAGGTTTTGAAAAAAATGAAAAAAAAAAAAAACATGGGTTATAGTCCATCGTTTTTTGAAAAAAAAAAAAAAAAAGTAACCTCGTTTTTCATCATTTTTGACCATGGGCTATAGCCCATACCATACGGCATATTATAGCACGCCGTTTTTCATCATTTTTGAGGTTTTGAAAAAAATGAAAAAAAAAAAAACATGGGTTATAGTCCATCGTTTTAAAAAATAAAAAATAAAATAAGGTAACCTCGTTTTTCATCATTTTTGACCATGGGCTATAGCCCATACCATACGGCATATTATAGCACGCCGTTTTTCATCATTTTTGAGGTTTTGAAAAAAATGAAAAAAAAAAAAACATGGGTTATAGTCCATCGTTTTTTGAAAAAAAAAAAGTAACCTCGTTTTTCATCATTTTTGACCATGGGCTATAGCCCATACCATACGGCATATTATAGCACGCCGTTTTTCATCATTTTTGAGGTTTTGAAAAAAATGAAAAAAAAAAAAACATGGGTTATAGTCCATCGTTTTTTGAAAAAAAAAAAAAGAAAAGTAACCTCGTTTTTCATCATTTTTGACCATGGGCTATAGCCCATACCATACGGCATATTATAGCACGCCGTTTTTCATCATTTTTGAGGTTTTGAAAAAAATGAAAAAAAAACAAAACATGGGTTATAGTCCATCGTTTTTTGAAAAAAGAAAAAAAAAAAGTAACCTCGTTTTTCATCATTTTTGACCATGGGCTATAGCCCATACCATACGGCATATTATAGCACGCCGTTTTTCATCATTTTTGAGGTTTTGAAAAAAATGAAAAAAAAAAAAACATGGGTTATAGTCCATCGTTTAAAAAAAAAAAAAAAAAAAAAGTAACCTCGTTTTTCATCATTTTTGACCATGGGCTATAGCCCATACCATACGGCATATTATAGCACGCCGTTTTTCATCATTTTTGAGGTTTTGAAAAAATGAAAAAAAAAGAAACATGGGTTATAGTCCATCGTTTTTTGAAAAAAAAAAAAAAAAAGTAACCTCGTTTTTCATCATTTTTGACCATGGGCTATAGCCCATACCATACGGCATATTATAGCACGCCGTTTTTCATCATTTTTGAGGTTTTGAAAAAAATTAAAAAAAAAAAAAACATGGGTTATAGTCCATCGTTTTTTGAAAAAAAAAAAAAAAAAGTAACCTCGTTTTTCATCATTTTTGACCATGGGCTATAGCCCATACCATACGGCATATTATAGCACGCCGTTTTTCATCATTTTTGAGGTTTTGAAAAAAATGAAAAAAAAAAAAAACATGGGTTATAGTCCATCGTTTTTTGAAAAAAAAAAAAAAAAAAGTAACCTCGTTTTTCATCATTTTTGACCATGGGCTATAGCCCATACCATACGGCATATTATAGCACGCAGTTTTTCATCATTTTTGAGGTTTTGAAAAAAATGAAAAAAAAAAAACATGGGTTATAGTCCATCGTTTTTTGAAAAAAAAAAAAAAAAGGTAACCTCGTTTTTCATCATTTTTGACCATGGGCTATAGCCCATACCATACGGCATATTATAGCACGCCGTTTTTCATCATTTTTGAGGTTTTGAAAAAAATGAAAAAAAAAAAAAAACATGGGTTATAGTCCATCGTTTTTTGAAAAAAAAAAAAAAAAAGTAACCTCGTTTTTCATCATTTTTGACCATGGGCTATAGCCCATACCATACGGCATATTATAGCACGCCGTTTTTCATCATTTTTGAGGTTTTGAAAAAAATGAAAAAAAAAAAAAACATGGGTTATAGTCCATCGTTTTTTGAAAAAAAAAAAAAAAAAAGTAACCTCGTTTTTCATCATTTTTGACCATGGGCTATAGCCCATACCATACGGCATATTATAGCACGCCGTTTTTCATCATTTTTGAGGTTTTGAAAAAAATGAAAAAAAAAAAAACATGGGTTATAGTCCATCGTTTTTTGAAAAAAAAAAAAAAAAAGTAACCTCGTTTTTCATCATTTTTGACCATGGGCTATAGCCCATACCATACGGCATATTATAGCACGCCGTTTTTCATCATTTTTGAGGTTTTGAAAAAAAAAAAAAAAAAAAAAACATGGGTTATAGTCCATCGTTTTTTGAAAAAAAAAAAAAAAAAGTAACCTCGTTTTTCATCATTTTTGACCATGGGCTATAGCCCATACCATACGGCATATTATAGCACGCCGTTTTTCATCATTTTTGAGGTTTTGAAAAAAATGAAAAAAAAAAAAAACATGGGTTATAGTCCATCGTTTTTTGAAAAAAAAAAAAAAAAAGTAACCTCGTTTTTCATCATTTTTGACCATGGGCTATAGCCCATACCATACGGCATATTATAGCACGCCGTTTTTCATCATTTTTGAGGTTTTGAAAAAAATGAAAAAAAAAAAACATGGGTTATAGTCCATCGTTTTTTGAAAAAAAAAAAAAAAAAGGTAACCTCGTTTTTCATCATTTTTGACCATGGGCTATAGCCCATACCATACGGCATATTATAGCACGCCGTTTTTCATCATTTTTGAGGTTTTGAAAAAAATGAAAAAAAAAAAAAACATGGGTTATAGTCCATCGTTTTTTGAAAAAAAAAAAAAAAAAGTAACCTCGTTTTTCATCATTTTTGACCATGGGCTATAGCCCATACCATACGGCATATTATAGCACGCCGTTTTTCATCATTTTTGAGGTTTTGAAAAAAATTAAAAAAAAAAAAAACATGGGTTATAGTCCATCGTTTTTTGAAAAAAAAAAAAAAAAAAGTAACCTCGTTTTTCATCATTTTTGACCATGGGCTATAGCCCATACCATACGGCATATTATAGCACGCCGTTTTTCATCATTTTTGAGGTTTTGAAAAAAATGAAAAAAAAAAAAAACATGGGTTATAGTCCATCGTTTTTTGAAAAAAAGAAAAAAAAAAAGTAACCTCGTTTTTCATCATTTTTGACCATGGGCTATAGCCCATACCATACGGCATATTATAGCACGCCGTTTTTCATCATTTTTGAGGTTTTGAAAAAAATGAAAAAAAAAAAAACATGGGTTATAGTCCATCGTTTAAAAAAAAAAAAAAAAAAAAAGTAACCTCGTTTTTCATCATTTTTGACCATGGGCTATAGCCCATACCATACGGCATATTATAGCACGCCGTTTTTCATCATTTTTGAGGTTTTGAAAAAAATGAAAAAAAAAAAAAACATGGGTTATAGTCCATCGTTTTTTGAAAAAAAAAAAAAAAAAGTAACCTCGTTTTTCATCATTTTTGACCATGGGCTATAGCCCATACCATACGGCATATTATAGCACGCCGTTTTTCATCATTTTTGAGGTTTTGAAAAAAATGAAAAAAAAAAAAAAACATGGGTTATAGTCCATCGTTAAAAAAAAAAGAAAAAAAAAAAAGTAACCTCGTTTTTCATCATTTTTGACCATGGGCTATAGCCCATACCATACGGCATATTATAGCACGCCGTTTTTCATCATTTTTGAGGTTTTGAAAAAAATGAAAAAAAAAAAACATGGGTTATAATCCATCGTTTTTTGAAAAAAAAAAAAAAAAAAGTAACCTCGTTTTTCATCATTTTTGACCATGGGCTATAGCCCATACCATACGGCATATTATAGCACGCCGTTTTTCATCATTTTTGAGGTTTTGAAAAAAATGAAAAAAAAAAAAAAACATGGGTTATAGTCCATCGTTAAAAAAAAAAAAAAAAAGAAAAAGTAACCTCGTTTTTCATCATTTTTGACCATGGGCTATAGCCCATACCATACGGCATATTATAGCACGCCGTTTTTCATCATTTTTGAGGTTTTGAAAAAAAAGAAAAAAAAAAAACATGGGTTATAGTCCATCGTTTTTTGAAAAAAAAAAAAAAAAAAGTAACCTCGTTTTTCATCATTTTTGACCATGGGCTATAGCCCATACCATACGGCATATTATAGCACGCCGTTTTTCATCATTTTTGAGGTTTTGAAAAAAATGAAAAAAAAAAAAACATGGGTTATAGTCCATCGTTTTTTGAAAAAAAAAAAAAAAAAAGTAACCTCGTTTTTCATCATTTTTGACCATGGGCTATAGCCCATACCATACGGCATATTATAGCACGCCGTTTTTCATCATTTTTGAGGTTTTGAAAAAAATGAAAAAAAAAAAAAACATGGGTTATAGTCCATCGTCTTTTGAAAAAAAAAAAAAAAAAAGTAACCTCGTTTTTCATCATTTTTGACCATGGGCTATAGCCCATACCATACGGCATATTATAGCACGCCGTTTTTCATCATTTTTGAGGTTTTGAAAAAAATGAAAAAAAAAAAACATGGGTTATAGTCCATCGTTTAAAAAAAAAAAAAAAAAAAAAGGTAACCTCGTTTTTCATCATTTTTGACCATGGGCTATAGCCCATACCATACGGCATATTATAGCACGCCGTTTTTCATCATTTTTGAGGTTTTGAAAAAAATGAAAAAAAAAAAAAACATGGGTTATAGTCCATCGTTTTTTGAAAAAAAAAAAAAAAAAAGTAACCTCGTTTTTCATCATTTTGACCATGGGCTATAGCCCATACCATACGGCATATTATAGCACGCCGTTTTTCATCATTTTTGAGGTTTTGAAAAAAATGAAAAAAAAAAAAAAACATGGGTTATAGTCCATCGTTTTTTGAAAAAAAAAAAAAAAAAAGTAACCTCGTTTTTCATCATTTTTGACCATGGGCCCATACCATACGGCATATTATAGCATGCCGTTTTTCATCATTTTTGAGGTTTTGAAAAAAATGAAAAAAAAAAAAAAACATGGGTTATAGTCCATCGTTAAAAAAAAAAAAAAAAAAAAAAGTAACCTCGTTTTTCATCATTTTTGACCATGGGCTATAGCCCATACCATACGGCATATTATAGCACGCCGTTTTTCATCATTTTTGAGGTTTTGAAAAAAAAAAAAAAAGAAAACATGGGTTATAGTCCATCGTTTTTTGAAAAAAAAAAAAAAAAAAGTAACCTCGTTTTTCATCATTTTTGACCATGGGCTATAGCCCATACCATACGGCATATTATAGCACGCCGTTTTTCATCATTTTTGAGGTTTTGAAAAAAATGAAAAAAAAAAAACATGGGTTATAGTCCATCGTTTTTTGAAAAAGAAAAAAAAAAAAGGTAACCTCGTTTTTCATCATTTTTGACCATGGGCTATAGCCCATACCATACGGCATATTATAGCACGCCGTTTTTCATCATTTTTGAGGTTTTGAAAAAAATGAAAAAAAAAAAAAACATGGGTTATAGTCCATCGTTTTTTGTAAAAAAAAAAAAAAAAAGTAACCTCGTTTTTCATCATTTTTGACCATGGGCTATAGCCCATACCATACGGCATATTATAGCACGCCGTTTTTCATCATTTTTGAGGTTTTGAAAAAAATGAAAAAAAAAAAAAACATGGGTTATAGTCCATCGTTTTTTGAAAAAAAAAAAAAAAAAAGTAACCTCGTTTTTCATCATTTTTGACCATGGGCTATAGCCCATACCATACGGCATATTATAGCACGCCGTTTTTCATCATTTTTGAGGTTTTGAAAAAAATGAAAAAAAAAAAAAACATGGGTTATAGTCCATCGTTTTTTGAAAAAAAAAAAAAAAAAAGTAACCTCGTTTTTCATCATTTTTGACCATGGGCTATAGCCCATACCATACGGCATATTATAGCACGCCGTTTTTCATCATTTTTGAGGTTTTGAAAAAAATGAAAAAAAAAAAAAACATGGGTTATAGTCCATCGTTTTTAAAAAAAAAAAAAAAAAAAAGTAACCTCGTTTTTCATCATTTTTGACCATGGGCTATAGCCCATACCATACGGCATATTATAGCACGCCGTTTTTCATCATTTTTGAGGTTTTGAAAAAAATGAAAAAAAAAAAAAAACATGGGTTATAGTCCATCGTTAAAAAAAAAAAAAAAAAAAAAAAGTAACCTCGTTTTTCATCATTTTTGACCATGGGCTATAGCCCATACCATACGGCATATTATAGCACGCCGTTTTTCATCATTTTTGAGGTTTTGAAAAAAATGAAAAAAAAAAAAAACATGGGTTATAATCCATCGTTTTTTGAAAAAAAAAAAAAAAAAAGTAACCTCGTTTTTCATCATTTTTGACCATGGGCTATAGCCCATACCATACGGCATATTATAGCACGCCGTTTTTCATCATTTTTGAGGTTTTGAAAAAAATGAAAAAAAAAAAAAAACATGGGTTATAGTCCATCGTTAAAAAAAAAAAAAAAAAAAAAAGTAACCTCGTTTTTCATCATTTTTGACCATGGGCTATAGCCCATACCATACGGCATATTATAGCACGCCGTTTTTCATCATTTTTGAGGTTTTGAAAAAAAAAACAAAAAAAAAACATGGGTTATAGTCCATCGTTTTTTGAAAAAAAAAAAAAAAAAAGTAACCTCGTTTTTCATCATTTTTGACCATGGGCTATAGCCCATACCATACGGCATATTATAGCACGCCGTTTTTCATCATTTTTGAGGTTTTGAAAAAAAAAAAAAAAAAAAAAACATGGGTTATAGTCCATCGTTTTTTGAAAAAAAGTAACCTCGTTTTTCATCATTTTTGACCATGGGCTATAGCCCATACCATACGGCATATTATAGCACGCCGTTTTTCATCATTTTTGAGGTTTTGAAAAAAATGAAAAAAAAAAAAAACATGGGTTATAGTCCATCGTTTTTTGAAAAAAGAAAAAAAAAGGTAACCTCGTTTTCCATCATTTTTGACCATGGGCTATAGCCCATACCATACGGCATATTATAGCACGCCGTTTTTCATCATTTTTGAGGTTTTGAAAAAAATGAAAAAGAAAAAAAAACATGGGTTATAGTCCATCGTTTTTTGAAAAAAAATAAAAAAAAGTAACCTCGTTTTTCATCATTTTTGACCATGGGCTATATAGCCCATACCATACGGCATATTATAGCACGCCGTTTTTCATCATTTTTGAGGTTTTGAAAAAAAAAACAAAAAAAAAGAACATGGGTTATAGTCCATCGTTTTTTGAAAAAAAAAAAAGAAAAAGGTAACCTCGTTTTTCATCATTTTTGACCATGGGCTATAGCCCATACCATACGGCATATTATAGCACGCCGTTTTTCATCATTTTTGAGGTTTTGAAAAAAATGAAAAAACAAAAAAAACATGGGTTATAGTCCATCGTTTTTTGAAAAAAAAAAAAAAAAAGGTAACCTCGTTTTTCATCATTTTTGACCATGGGCTATAGCCCATACCATACGGCATATTATAGCACGCCGTTTTTCATCATTTTTGAGGTTTTGAAAAAAATGAAAAAAAAAAAAACATGGGTTATAGTCCATCGTTTTTTGAAAAAAGAAAAAAAAAAAGTAACCTCGTTTTTCATCATTTTTGACCATGGGCCATTTTCATTTTTTTCAAAACCTCAAAAATGATGAAAAACGGCGTGCTATAATATGCCGTATGGTATGGGCTATAGCCCATGGTCAAAAATGATGAAAAACGAGGTTACTTTTTTTTTTTTTTTTTTTCAAAAAACGATGGACTATAACCCATGTTTTTTTTTTTTTTCATTTTTTTCAAAACCTCAAAAATGATGAAAAACGGCGTGCTATAATATGCCGTATGGTATGGGCTATAGCCCATGGTCAAAAATGATGAAAAACGAGGTTACTTTTTTTTTTATTTTTTTCAAAAAACGATGGACTATAACCCATGTTTTTTTTTTTTTTTTTTTTTTCAAAACCTCAAAAATGATGAAAAACGGCGTGCTATAATATGCCGTATGGTATGGGCTATAGCCCATGGTCAAAAATGATGAAAAACGAGGTTACTTTTTTTTTTTTTTTTTTTCAAAAAACGATGGACTATAACCCATGTTTTTTTTTCCATTTTTTTCAAAACCTCAAAAATGATGAAAAACGGCGTGCTATAATATGCCGTATGGTATGGGCTATAGCCCATGGTCAAAAATGATGAAAAACGAGGTTACTTTTTTTTTTTTTTTTTTCATTTTTTTCAAAACCTCAAAAATGATGAAAAACGGCGTGCTATAATATGCCGTATGGTATGGGCTATAGCCCATGGTCAAAAATGATGAAAAACGAGGTTACTTTTTTTTTTTTTTTTTTCAAAAAACGATGGACTATAACCCATGTTTTTTTTTTTTTTCATTTTTTTCAAAACCTCAAAAATGATGAAAAACGGCGTGCTATAATATGCCGTATGGTATGGGCTATAGCCCATGGTCAAAAATGATGAAAAACGAGGTTACTTTTTTTTTTTTTTTTTTTTCAAAAAACGATGGACTATAACCCATGTTTTTTTTTTTTTTTTTTTTTCAAAACCTCAAAAATGATGAAAAACGGCGTGCTATAATATGCCGTATGGTATGGGCTATAGCCCATGGTCAAAAATGATGAAAAACGAGGTTACTTTTTTTTTTTTTTTTTTTCAAAAAACGATGGACTATAACCCATGTTTTTTTTTCCATTTTTTTCAAAACCTCAAAAATGATGAAAAACGGCGTGCTATAATATGCCGTATGGTATGGGCTATAGCCCATGGTCAAAAATGATGAAAAACGAGGTTACTTTTTTTTTTTTTCAAAAAACGATGGACTATAACCCATGTTTTTTTTTTTTTTTTTTTTTTCAAAACCTCAAAAATGATGAAAAACGGCGTGCTATAATATGCCGTATGGTATGGGCTATAGCCCATGGTCAAAAATGATGAAAAACGAGGTTACCTTTTTTTTTTTTTTTTTCAAAAAACGATGGACTATAACCCATGTTTTTTTTTTTTTTCATTTTTTTCAAAACCTCAAAAATGATGAAAAACGGCGTGCTGTAATATGCCGTATGGTATGGGCTATAGCCCATGGTCAAAAATGATGAAAAACGAGGTTACTTTTTTTTTTTTTTTTTTCAAAAAACGATGGACTATAACCCATGTTTTTTTTTTTTTTCATTTTTTTCAAAACCTCAAAAATGATGAAAAACGGCGTGCTATAATATGCCGTATGGTATGGGCTATAGCCCATGGTCAAAAATGATGAAAAACGAGGTTACTTTTTTTTTTTTTTTTTTCAAAAAACGATGGACTATAACCCATGTTTTTTTTTTTTTTCATTTTTTTCAAAACCTCAAAAATGATGAAAAACGGCGTGCTATAATATGCCGTATGGTATGGGCTATAGCCCATGGTCAAAAATGATGAAAAACGAGGTTACTTTTTTTATTTATTTTTTTCAAAAAACGATGGACTATAACCCATGTTTTTTTTTTTTTTCATTTTTTTCAAAACCTCAAAAATGATGAAAAACGGCGTGCTATAATATGCCGTATGGTATGGGCTATAGCCCATGGTCAAAAATGATGAAAAACGAGGTTACTTTTTTTTTTTTTTTTTTCATTTTTTTCAAAACCTCAAAAATGATGAAAAACGGCGTGCTATAATATGCCGTATGGTATGGGCTATAGCCCATGGTCAAAAATGATGAAAAACGAGGTTACTTTTTTTTTTTTTTTTTTTCAAAAAACGATGGACTATAACCCATGTTTTTTTTTTTTTTCATTTTTTTCAAAACCTCAAAAATGATGAAAAACGGCGTGCTATAATATGCCGTATGGTATGGGCTATAGCCCATGGTCAAAAATGATGAAAAACGAGGTTACTTTTTTTTTTTTTTTTTTCAAAAAACGATGGACTATAACCCATGTTTTTTTTTTTTTTCATTTTTTTCAAAACCTCAAAAATGATGAAAAACGGCGTGCTATAATATGCCGTATGGTATGGGCTATAGCCCATGGTCAAAAATGATGAAAAACGAGGTTACTTTTTTTTTTTTTTTTTTCATTTTTTTCAAAACCTCAAAAATGATGAAAAACGGCGTGCTATAATATGCCGTATGGTATGGGCTATAGCCCATGGTCAAAAATGATGAAAAACGAGGTTACTTTTTTTTTTTTTTTTTTTTTTTAAACGATGGACTATAACCCATGTTTTTTTCTTTTTCTTTTTTTTCAAAACCTAAAAAATTATGAAAAACGGCGTGCTATAATATGCCGTATGGTATGGGCTATAGCCCATGGTCAAAAATGATGAAAAACGAGGTTAATTTTTTTTTTTTTTTTTTCAAAAAACGATGGACTATAACCCATGTTTTTTTCTTTTTCATTTTTTTCAAAACCTAAAAAATGATGAAAAACGGCGTGCTATAATATGCCGTATGGTATGGGCTATAGCCCATGGTCAAAAATGATGAAAAACGAGGTTACTTTCTTTTTTTTTTTTTTTTTTAAACGATGGACTATAACCCATGTTTTTTTTCTTTTTCATTTTTTTCAAAACCTCAAAAATGATGAAAAACGGCGTGCTATAATATGCCGTATGGTATGGGCTATAGCCCATGGTCAAAAATGATGAAAAACGAGGTTACTTTTTTTTTTTTTTTTAAACCTCAAAAATGATGAAAAACGGCGTGCTATAATATGCCGTATGGTATGGGCTATAGCCCATGGTCAAAAATGATGAAAAACGAGGTTACTTTTTTTTTTTTTTTTTAATCAAAAAACGATGGACTATAACCCATGTTTTTTTCTTTTTCATTTTTTTCAAAACCTAAAAAATGATGAAAAACGGCGTGCTATAATATGCCGTATGGTATGGGCTATAGCCCATGGTCAAAAATGATGAAAAACGAGGTTACTTTTTTTTTTTTTTTTTTCAAAAAACGATGGACTATAACCCATGTTTTTTTTCTTTTTCATTTTTTTCAAAACCTCAAAAATGATGAAAAACGGCGTGCTATAATATGCCGTATGGTATGGGCTATAGCCCATGGTCAAAAATGATGAAAAACGAGGTTACTTTTTTTTTTTTTTTTTCAAAAAACGATGGACTATAACCCATGTTTTTTTTTTTTTTCATTTTTTTCAAAACCTCAAAAATGATGAAAAACGGCGTGCTATAATATGCCGTATGGTATGGGCTATAGCCCATGGTCAAAAATGATGAAAAACGAGGTTACTTTCTTTTTTTTTTTTTTCAAAAAACGATGGACTATAACCCATGTTTTTTTTTTTTTTTTTTTTTTTCAAAACCTCAAAAATGATGAAAAACGGCGTGCTATAATATGCCGTATGGTATGGGCTATAGCCCATGGTCAAAAATGATGAAAAACGAGGTTATTTTATTTATTTTTTATTTTTTAAACGATGGACTATAACCCATGTTTTTTTCTTTTTCATTTTTTTCAAAACCTAAAAAATGATGAAAAACGGCGTGCTATAATATGCCGTATGGTATGGGCTATAGCCCATGGTCAAAAATGATGAAAAACGAGGTTACTTTTTTTTTTTTTTTTTTCAAAAAACGATGGACTATAACCCATGTTTTTTTTTTTTTTCATTTTTTTCAAAACCTCAAAAACGGCGTGCTATAATATGCCGTATGGTATGGGCTATGGCCCATGGTCAAAAATGATGAAAAACGAGGTTACCTTTTTTTTCTTTTTTTTTCAAAAAACGATGGACTATAACCCATGTTTTTTTTTTTTTTCATTTTTTTCAAAACCTCAAAAATGATGAAAAACGGCGTGCTATAATATGCCGTATGGTATGGGCTATAGCCCATGGTCAAAAATGATGAAAAACGAGGTTACTTTTTTTTTTTTTTTTTTTTTTTAACGATGGACTATAACCCATGTTTTTTTCTTTTTCATTTTTTTCAAAACCTAAAAAATGATGAAAAACGGCGTGCTATAATATGCCGTATGGTATGGGCTATAGCCCATGGTCAAAAATGATGAAAAACGAGGTTACTTTTTTTTTTTTTTTTTTCAAAAAACGATGGACTATAACCCATGTTTTTTTTCTTTTTCATTTTTTTCAAAACCTCAAAAATGATGAAAAACGGCGTGCTATAATATGCCGTATGGTATGGGCTATAGCCCATGGTCAAAAATGATGAAAAACGAGGTTACTTTTTTTTTTTTTTTTTCAAAAAACGATGGACTATAACCCATGTTTTTTTCTTTTTCATTTTTTTCAAAACCTCAAAAATGATGAAAAACGGCGTGCTATAATATGCCGTATGGTATGGGCTATAGCCCATGGTCAAAAATGATGAAAAACGAGGTTACTTTTTTTTTTTTTTTTTCAAAAAACGATGGACTATAACCCATGTTTTTTTCTTTTTCATTTTTTTCAAAACCTAAAAAATGATGAAAAACGGCGTGCTATAATATGTCGTATGGTATGGGCTATAGCCCATGGTCAAAAATGATGAAAAACGAGGTTACTTTTTTTTTTTTTTTTTCAAAAAACGATGGACTATAACCCATGTTTTTTTTTTTTTTTCATTGTTTTCAAAACCTCAAAAATGATGAAAAACGGCGTGCTATAATATGCCGTATGGTATGGGCTATAGCCCATGGTCAAAAATGATGAAAAACGAGGTTACTTTTTTTTTTCTTTTTTTTCAAAAAACGATGGACTATAACCCATGTTTTTTTTTTTTTTCATTTTTTTCAAAACCTCAAAAATGATGAAAAACGGCGTGCTATAATATGCCGTATGGTATGGGCTATAGCCCATGGTCAAAAATGATGAAAAACGAGGTTATTTTATTTATTATTTTTTTTTTAAACGATGGACTATAACCCATGTTTTTTTCTTTTTCATTTTTTTCAAAACCTAAAAAATGATGAAAAACGGCGTGCTATAATATGCCGTATGGTATGGGCTATAGCCCATGGTCAAAAATGATGAAAAACGAGGTTACTTTTTTTCTTTTTTTTAAAAAAAACGATGGACTATAACCTATGTTTTTTTTTTTTTTCATTTTTTTCAAAACCTCAAAAATGATGAAAAACGGCGTGCTATAATATGCCGTATGGTATGGGCTATAGCCCATGGTCAAAAATGATGAAAAACGAGGTTACCTTTTTTTTCTTTTTTTTCAAAAAACGATGGACTATAACCCATGTTTTGTTTTTTTTTCATTTTTTTCAAAACCTCAAAAATGATGAAAAACGGCGTGCTATAATATGCCGTATGGTATGGGCTATAGCCCATGGTCAAAAATGATGAAAAACGAGGTTACTTTTTTTTTTTTTTTTTCAAAAAACGATGGACTATAACCCATGTTTTTTTCTTTTTCATTTTTTTCAAAACCTCAAAAATGATGAAAAACGGCGTGCTATAATATGCCGTATGGTATGGGCTATAGCCCATGGTCAAAAATGATGAAAAACGAGGTTACTTTTTTTTTTTTTTTTTTCAAAAAACGATGGACTATAACCCATGTTTTTTTCTTTTTCATTTTTTTCAAAACCTAAAAAATGATGAAAAACGGCGTGCTATAATATGTCGTATGGTATGGGCTATAGCCCATGGTCAAAAATGATGAAAAACGAGGTTACTTTTTTTTTTTTTTTTTCAAAAAACGATGGACTATAACCCATGTTTTTTTTTTTTTTTCATTGTTTTCAAAACCTCAAAAATGATGAAAAACGGCGTGCTATAATATGCCGTATGGTATGGGCTATAGCCCATGGTCAAAAATGATGAAAAACGAGGTTACTTTTTTTTTTCTTTTTTTTCAAAAAACGATGGACTATAACCCATGTTTTTTTTTTTTTTCATTTTTTTCAAAACCTCAAAAATGATGAAAAACGGCGTGCTATAATATGCCGTATGGTATGGGCTATAGCCCATGGTCAAAAATGATGAAAAACGAGGTTACTTTCTTTTTTTTTTTTTCAAAAAACGATGGACTATAACCCATGTTTTTTTTTTTTTTTTTTTTTTTCAAAACCTCAAAAATGATGAAAAACGGCGTGCTATAATATGCCGTATGGTATGGGCTATAGCCCATGGTCAAAAATGATGAAAAACGAGGTTACTTTTTTTTTTTTTTTTTTTTTTAAACGATGGACTATAACCCATGTTTTTTTCTTTTTCTTTTTTTTCAAAACCTAAAAAATGATGAAAAACGGCGTGCTATAATATGCCGTATGGTATGGGCTATAGCCCATGGTCAAAAATGATGAAAAACGAGGTTACCTTTTTTTTTTTCTTTTTAAAAAAACGATGGACTATAACCCATGTTTTTTTTTTTTTTCATTTTTTTCAAAACCTCAAAAATGATGAAAAACGGCGTGCTATAATATGCCGTATGGTATGGGCTATAGCCCATGGTCAAAAATGATGAAAAACGAGGTTACCTTTTTTTATTTTTTTTTTCAAAAAACGATGGACTATAACCCATGTTTTTTTTTTTTTTTCATTTTTTTCAAAACCTCAAAAATGATGAAAAACGGCGTGCTATAATATGCCGTATGGTATGGGCTATAGCCCATGGTCAAAAATGATGAAAAACGAGGTTACTTTTTTTTTTTTTTTTTTTTTTTAAACGATGGACTATAACCCATGTTTTTTTCTTTTTCATTTTTTTCAAAACCTAAAAAATGATGAAAAACGGCGTGCTATAATATGCCGTATGGTATGGGCTATAGCCCATGGTCAAAAATGATGAAAAACGAGGTTACCTTTTTTTTTTTTTTTTTCAAAAAACGATGGACTATAACCCATGTTTTTTTCTTTTTCTTTTTTTTCAAAACCTAAAAAATGATGAAAAACGGCGTGCTATAATATGCCGTATGGTATGGGCTATAGCCCATGGTCAAAAATGATGAAAAACGAGGTTACCTTTTTTTTTTTTTTTTCAAAAAACGATGGACTATAACCCATGTTTTTTTTTTTTTTCATTTTTTTCAAAACCTCAAAAATGATGAAAAACGGCGTGCTATAATATGCCGTATGGTATGGGCTATAGCCCATGGTCAAAAATGATGAAAAACGAGGTTACCTTTTTTTATTTTTTTTTTCAAAAAACGATGGACTATAACCCATGTTTTTTTTTTTTTTTCATTTTTTTCAAAACCTCAAAAATGATGAAAAACGGCGTGCTATAATATGCCGTATGGTATGGGCTATAGCCCATGGTCAAAAATGATGAAAAACGAGGTTACTTTTTTTTTTTTTTTTTTTTTTAAACGATGGACTATAACCCATGTTTTTTTCTTTTTCATTTTTTTCAAAACCTAAAAAATGATGAAAAACGGCGTGCTATAATATGCCGTATGGTATGGGCTATAGCCCATGGTCAAAAATGATGAAAAACGAGGTTACCTTTTTTTTTTTTTTTTTCAAAAAACGATGGACTATAACCCATGTTTTTTTTTTTTTTTTTTTTTTTTTCAAAACCTCAAAAATGATGAAAAACGGCGTGCTATAATATGCCGTATGGTATGGGCTATAGCCCATGGTCAAAAATGATGAAAAACGAGGTTACTTTTTTTTTCTTTTTTTTTCAAAAAACGATGGACTATAACCCATGTTTTTTTTTTTTCATTTTTTTCAAAACCTAAAAAATGATGAAAAACGGCGTGCTATAATATGCCGTATGGTATGGGCTATAGCCCATGGTCAAAAATGATGAAAAACGAGGTTACTTTTTTTTTTTTTTTTTTCAAAAAACGATGGACTATAACCCATGTTTTTTTTTTTCCATTTTTTTCAAAACCTCAAAAATGATGAAAAACGGCGTGCTATAATATGCCGTATGGTATGGGCTATAGCCCATGGTCAAAAATGATGAAAAACGAGGTTACTTTTTTTTTTTTTTTTTTTTTTAACGATGGACTATAACCCATGTTTTTTTTTTTTTCATTTTTTTCAAAACCTCAAAAATGATGAAAAACTGCGTGCTATAATATGCCGTATGGTATGGGCTATAGCCCATGGTCAAAAATGATGAAAAACGAGGTTACTTTTTTTTTTTTTTTTTTTAACGATGGACTATAACCCATGTTTTTTTTTTTTTAAATTTTTTTCAAAACCTCAAAAATGATGAAAAACGGCGTGCTATAATATGCCGTATGGTATGGGCTATAGCCCATGGTCAAAAATGATGAAAAACGAGGTTACTTTTTTTTTTTTTTTTTTCAAAAAACGATGGACTATAACCCATGTTTTTTTCTTTTTCATTTTTTTCAAAACCTAAAAAATGATGAAAAACGGCGTGCTATAATATGCCGTATGGTATGGGCTATAGCCCATGGTCAAAAATTATGAAAAACGAGGTTACTTTTTTTTTTTTTTTTTTCAAAAAACGATGGACTATAACCCATGTTTTTTTTTTTTTTCATTTTTTTCAAAACCTCAAAAATGATGAAAAACGGCGTGCTATAATATGCCGTATGGTATGGGCTATAGCCCATGGTCAAAAATGATGAAAAACGAGGTTACTTTTTTTTTTTTTTTTTCAAAAAACGATGGACTATAACCCATGTTTTTTTTTTTCAAAACCTCAAAAATGATGAAAAACGGCGTGCTATAATATGCCGTATGGTATGGGCTATAGCCCATGTTAAAAAATGATGAAAAACGAGGTTACTTTTCTTTTTCTTTTTTTTTTTTTAACGATGGAATATAACCCATGTTTTTTTCTTTTTCATTTTTTTCAAAACCTAAAAAATGATGAAAAACGGCGTGCTATAATATGCCGTATGGTATGGGCTATAGCCCATGGTCAAAAATGATAAAAAACCGAGGTTACTTTTTTTTTTTCTTTCTTTTTTTTAAACGATGGACTATAACCCATGTTTTTTTTTTTTTTTTTTTTTTTCAAAACCTCCTAAATGATGAAAAACTGCGTGCTATAATATGCCGTATGGTATGGGCTATAGCCCATGGTCAAAAATGATGAAAAACGAGGTTACCTTTTTTTTTTTTTTTTCAAAAAACGATGGACTATAACCCATGTTTTTTTTTTTTTTTTTTTTTTTTAACCTCAAAAATGATGAAAAACGGCGTGCTATAATATGCCGTATGGTATGGGCTATAGCCCATGGTCAAAAATGATGAAAAACGAGGTTACTTTTTTTTTTTTTTTTTTCAAAAAACGATGGACTATAACCCATGTTTTTTTTTTTTTCATTTTTTTCAAAACCTCAAAAATGATGAAAAACGGCGTGCTATAATATGCCGTATGGTATGGGCTATAGCCCATGGTCAAAAATGATGAAAAACGAGGTTACTTTTTTTTTTAACGTCATGCCCAGGACGAAAAGATATAGAGAACACCAACATGACAAATAACAGCAGGAAGGCATTATAAATGACCTTCATGAGACTAGTAAATGACCTTGACCAGTATAAATGACCTTCATAAGACTAGTAAATGATCTTCACCAGTATAAATGACCTTGACCAGTATGCAGTCCGTGACCATGGACTATAGCCTTTTGCTTTTCCTTGGTTTTCGCCTTTTTTTAAATCCTCAACAATGATGAAGAATCGCGCACTATAGCGCGCCGCTCAATGACCTCTGAGACCATGGACCAATGAATGAAATACAACACATTGAGCAGGGCACTGCAGGGAGTTGAACCCCGTTCCGGTAAACCAGAAGTCCGACACCAGTGCCTTAGTTTTTGTGTTGTTGTTCATTTAAAGGTCCAGGTGTGCATACGCATGTGCGCCTGTGCGTGTGTACGTGCATGTGTGCATGTGTGTGTGCACGCTTCAATGACCACTGTTGGACCCAATGGCGATCAAGGACCTCAGGGAGCCACCCAAAATTCACAACGGTCACAGCGAACTCTATTGCATCACAACTGGTGGCCAACAGTCATAACCAACAACACCGCCGACCCACAGGAGAATACCATCGCACAGTGGTATCAGACCAACCACAATCAGCCAGCCCTCAAACCAAACCCTTCGACCTAGAAGAACTCGAAACTGCAATGGGAAAGTTGAAACCCGGAAAAGCAGCAGGGATTGATGACATACTGGCAGAAATTATACAGCACCTGGAACCTAATGCAAAGACCTGGCTCGTGGGGATGCTGAACACATGCATGGCACAGAAAACCATCCCTTCTGTCTGGAGAAAGGCCAAAGTGGTTGCAATCCCCAAACCTGGCAAAGACCCATCATCCTCAAAGAGCTACCGACCCATTTCCCTTCTCTGCATCACCTACAAGAGAGGCTGCTACTCCAACGCCTCATGCCACTCATAGACACCAAGCTGACTAAAGACCAAGCTGGTTTCCGTCCCGGCCTGTGCTGGACAGAGCTCAACCTCACCCAACACATTGAGGATGGGTTTGAGGGAAAACAAATAACTGGAGCAGAAACTGGAGGGCGAAGCAAGCACGCAGGCAGCTAGTGCCTGCCTGCCTTCCTCATGTGGAAGCTGCATAGTTGACTTTGTGTGTTTCTTTCTTTTTCTGTCTGTCTTTCTTAGGATGAAGATCAAGGTAGACGCCGTTGGAAGGCTCAACACAAGCCGATGCCCCTAGAGATCCATCCCAAAGCTTCCCTCAGGGAGCTCAGCAAGCCAGCTAGCCAGCAAGCCCGCCCAGTCAGCCAACGCAGCCAGCCAGCTCCGCCAGTCAGCCAGTGTAGAAAGTCAGGCTGACAAGCTAGAGCATATCAGCTCTTGCAGTCCGCCATTGCAGCCATACCAGCCTTGCTCAGTCAGCTCAGCCAGGCCTCTCTCGAGGCCTGGCTCTCTGTCTGCCTGGCCCGGTCTGCCCTGCCCTGCAGCAACAGAACCAGCCTTGCTAGCAAGCCAGCCAGCTCAGAATACGAGCTCAGCAAGCCAGCGCAGCTGGCAAGCACGCAGTTAGTCTAAACCAGTTTCAGACCGGCAGGCCAAGCAGACAGACAGGAAGACCGAGGCGCCTAGGCAGGCAGACAGGCCAGGAAGGCAACAAAGTGCAGGCAGGGGGACTATCCGGCCTAAGGCTGCGCTGCAAGGGTTGGAGCCTGGCCAGCTCCTGCTGGTCTGGGCTGAGTGGCTGTGGCTGCACAGTAAGGCTGCGGTAACCTAGTCTGGGCTTGCTGCTGCACTGGCTTGCTCAGCTCGCATTCTGAGCTGGCTGGCTTGCCAGAAAGGCTGGTTCTGTTGCTGCAAGGCAGGGCGGGGCAGACCGGGCCAGGCAGACAGAGAGCCAGGCCTCGAGAGAGGCCTGGCTGAGCTGACTGAGCAAGGCTGGTATGGCTGCAATGGCTGACTGCAAGGGCTGATATGCTCTGGCTTGGCAGCCAGACTTTCTACACTGGCTGACTGGCGGAGCTGACTGGCTACGTTGGCTGACTGGGCAGGCTTGCTGGCTAGCTGGCTTGCTGGGCTCCCTGAGGGAAGCTTTGGGATGGATCTCTAGGGGCATCGGCTTGTGTTGAGCCTTCCAACGGCGTCTACCTTGATCTCCGTCCTAAGAAAGAAAGACAGAAAAAGAAAGACACACACAAACCCAACTATGCAGGTTTGAGGGAAAACAAATAACTGGAGGAGCATTCAGAGATCTCTCTGCTGCCTACGACACTGTCCAACACCGCACAATGGTCAGCACAAGCCTCCTCAACAACAGGCGCTTCTATGTCCAGTTAAATGACCAGAGGAGTAAATAGAAAGCCCAAAAAGAACGGCCTCCCACAAGGTAGCGTGCTCGCCCCCCTCCTTTTCAATATCTACACAAACGTCCAGCCACTACCCAAAGTAGTAGTACTGGAATGAAATGATAGAGAACACCTCACACACACATAGTTTCCTTTCGTGGCTGTTTACATTCGAGGGTCGCCGGTCCTCTCGAACGGAACAGTTTACCGTCATGCCCAGGACGAAAAGATATAGAGAACACCAACATGACAAATAACAGCAGGAAGGCATTATAAATTACCTTCATGAGACTAGTAAATGAACTTGACCAGTATAAATTACCTTCATGAGACTAGTAAATGACCTTGACCAGTATAAATGACCTTCATAAGACTAGTAAATGATCTTCACCAGTATAAATGACCTTGACCAGTATGCAGTCCGTGACCATGGACTATAGCCTTTTGCTTTTCCTTGATTTTCGCCTTTTTTTAAATCCTCAACAATGATGAAGAATCGCGCACTATAGCGCGCCGCTCAATGACCTCTGAGACCATGGACCAATGAATGAAATACAACACATTGAGCAGGGCACTGCAGGGAGTTGAACCCCGTTCCGGTAAACCAGAAGTCCGACACCAGTGCCTTAGTTTTTGTGTTGTTGTTCATTTAAAGGTCCAGGTGTGCATACGCATGTGCGCCTGTGCGTGTGTAGGTGCATGTGTGTGTGCACGCTTCAATGACCACTGTTGGACCCAATGGCAATCAAGGACCTCAGGGAGCCACCCAAAATTCACAACGGTCACAGCGAACTCTGTTGCATCACAACTGGTGGCCAACAGTCATAACCAACAACACCGCCGACCCACAGGAGAATACCATCGCACAGTGGTATCAGACCAACCACAATCAGCCAGCCCTCAAACCAAACCCTTCGACCTAGAAGAACTCGAAACTGCAATGGGAAAGTTGAAACCCGGAAAAGCAGCAGGGATTGATGACATACTGGCAGAAAGTATACAGCACCTGGAACCTAACGCAAAGACCTGGCTCGTGGGGATGCTGAACACATGCATGGCACAGAAAACCATCCCTTCTGTCTGGAGAAAGGCCAAAGTGGTTGCAATCCCCAAACCTGGCAAAGACCCATCATCCTCAAAGAGCTACCGACCCATTTCCCTTCTCTGCATCACCTACAAGAGAGGCTGCTACTCCAACGCCTCATGCCACTCATAGACACCAAGCTGACTAAAGACCAAGCTGGTTTCCGTCCCGGCCTGTGCTGGACAGAGCTCAACCTCACCCAACACATTGAGGATGGGTTTGAGGGAAAACAAATAACTGGAGCAGAAACTGGAGGGCGAAGCAAGCACGCAGGCAGCTAGTGCCTGCCTGCCTTCCTCATGTGGAAGCTGCATAGTTGACTTTATGTGTTTCTTTCTTTTTCTGTCTGTCTTTCTTAGGATGAAGATCAAGGTAGACGCCGTTGGAAGGCTCAACACAAGCCGATGCCCCTAGAGATCCATCCCAAAGCTTCCCTCAGGGAGCTCAGCAAGCCAGCTAGCCAGCAAGCCCGCCCAGTCAGCCAACGCAGCCAGCCAGCTCCGCCAGTCAGCCAGTGTAGAAAGTCAGGCTGACAAGCCAGAGCATATCAGCTCTTGCAGTCCGCCATTGCAGCCATACCAGCCTTGCTCAGTCAGCTCAGCCAGGCCTCTCTCGAGGCCTGGCTCTCTGTCTGCCTGGCCCGGTCTGCCCTGCCCTGCCTTGCAGCAACAGAACCAGCCTTGCTAGCAAGCCAGCCAGCTCAGAATACGAGCTCAGCAAGCCAGCGCAGCTGGCAAGCACGCAGTTAGTCTAAACCAGTTTCAGACCGGCAGGCCAAGCAGACAGACAGGAAGACCGAGGCGCCTAGGCAGGCAGACAGGCCAGGAAGGCAACAAAGTGCAGGCAGGGGGACTATCCGGCCTAAGGCTGCGCTGCAAGGGTTGGAGCCTGGCCAGCTCCTGCTGGTCTGGGCTGAGTGGCTGTGGCTGCACAGTAAGGCTGCGGTAACCTAGTCTGGGCTTGCTGCTGCACTGGCTTGCTCAGCTCGCATTCTGAGCTGGCTGGCTTGCCAGAAAGGCTGGTTCTGTTGCTGCAAGGCAGGGCGGGGCAGACCGGGCCAGGCAGACAGAGAGCCAGGCCTCGAGAGAGGCCTGGCTGAGCTGACTGAGCAAGGCTGGTATGGCTGCAATGGCTGACTGCAAGGGCTGATATGCTCTGGCTTGGCAGCCTGACTTTCTACACTGGCTGACTGGCGGAGCTGACTGGCTACGTTGGCTGACTGGGCAGGCTTGCTGGCTAGCTGGCTTGCTGGGCTCCCTGAGGGAAGCTTTGGGATGGTTCTCTAGGGGCATCGGCTTGTGTTGAGCCTTCCAACGGTGTCTACCTTGATCTCCGTCCTAAGAAAGAAAGACAGAAAAAGAAAGACACACACAAACCCAACTATGCAGGTTTGAGGGAAAACAAATAACTGGAGCAGCATTCAGAGATCTCTCTGCTGCCTACGACACTGTCCAACACCGCACAATGGTCAGCACAAGCCTCCTCAACAACAGGCGCTTCTATGTCCAGTTAAATGACCAGAGGAGTAAATAGAAAGCCCAAAAAGAACGGCCTCCCACAAGGTAGCGTGCTCGCCCCCCTCCTTTTCAATATCTACACAAACGTCCAGCCACTACCCAAAGTAGTAGTACTGGAATGAAATGATAGAGAACACCTCACACACACATAGTTTCCTTTCGTGGCTGTTTACATTCGAGGGTCGCCGGTCCTCTCGAACGGAACAGTTTACCGTCATGCCCAGGACGAAAAGATATAGAGAACACCAACATGACAAATAACAGCAGGAAGGCATTATAAATTACCTTCATGAGACTAGTAAATGAACTTGACCAGTATAAATTACCTTCATGAGACTAGTAAATGACCTTGACCAGTATAAATGACCTTCATAAGACTAGTAAATGATCTTCACCAGTATAAATGACCTTGACCAGTATGCAGTCCGTGACCATGGACTATAGCCTTTTGCTTTTCCTTGATTTTCGCCTTTTTTTAAATCCTCAACAATGATGAAGAATCGCGCACTATAGCACGCCGCTCAATGACCTCTGAGACCATGGACCAATGAATGAAATACAACACATTGAGCAGGGCACTGCAGGGAGTTGAACCCCGTTCCGGTAAACCAGAAGTCCGACACCAGTGCCTTAGTTTTTGTGTTGTTGTTCATTTAAAGGTCCAGGTGTGCATACGCATGTGCGCCTGTGCGTGTGTAGGTGCATGTGTGTGTGCACGCTTCAATGACCACTGTTGGACCCAATGGCGATCAAGGACCTCAGGGAGCCACCCAAAATTCACAACGGTCACAGCGAACTCTGTTGCATCACAACTGGTGGCCAACAGTCATAACCAACAACACCGCCGACCCACAGGAGAATACCATCGCACAGTGGTATCAGACCAACCACAATCAGCCAGCCCTCAAACCAAACCCTTCGACCTAGAAGAACTCGAAACTGCAATGGGAAAGTTGAAACCCGGAAAAGCAGCAGGGATTGATGACATACTGGCAGAAAGTATACAGCACCTGGAACCTAACGCAAAGACCTGGCTCGTGGGGATGCTGAACACATGCATGGCACAGAAAACCATCCCTTCTGTCTGGAGAAAGGCCAAAGTGGTTGCAATCCCCAAACCTGGCAAAGACCCATCATCCTCAAAGAGCTACCGACCCATTTCCCTTCTCTGCATCACCTACAAGAGAGGCTGCTACTCCAACGCCTCATGCCACTCATAGACACCAAGCTGACTAAAGACCAAGCTGGTTTCCGTCCCGGCCTGTGCTGGACAGAGCTCAACCTCACCCAACACATTGAGGATGGGTTTGAGGGAAAACAAATAACTGGAGCAGAAACTGGAGGGCGAAGCAAGCACGCAGGCAGCTAGTGCCTGCCTGCCTTCCTCATGTGGAAGCTGCATAGTTGACTTTGTGTGTTTCTTTCTTTTTCTGTCTGTCTTTCTTAGGATGAAGATCAAGGTAGACGCCGTTGGAAGGCTCAACACAAGCCGATGCCCCTAGAGATCCATCCCAAAGCTTCCCTCAGGGAGCTCAGCAAGCCAGCTAGCCAGCAAGCCCGCCCAGTCAGCCAACGCAGCCAGCCAGCTCCGCCAGTCAGCCAGTGTAGAAAGTCAGGCTGACAAGCCAGAGCATATCAGCTCTTGCAGTCCGCCATTGCAGCCATACCAGCCTTGCTCAGTCAGCTCAGCCAGGCCTCTCTCGAGGCCTGGCTCTCTGTCTGCCTGGCCCGGTCTGCCCTGCCCTGCAGCAACAGAACCAGCCTTGCTAGCAAGCCAGCCAGCTCAGAATACGAGCTCAGCAAGCCAGCGCAGCTGGCAAGCACGCAGTTAGTCTAAACCAGTTTCAGACCGGCAGGCCAAGCAGACAGACAGGAAGACCGAGGCGCCTAGGCAGGCAGACAGGCCAGGAAGGCAACAAAGTGCAGGCAGGGGGACTATCCGGCCTAAGGCTGCGCTGCAAGGGTTGGAGCCTGGCCAGCTCCTGCTGGTCTGGGCTGAGTGGCTGTGGCTGCACAGTAAGGCTGCGGTAACCTAGTCTGGGCTTGCTGCTGCACTGGCTTGCTCAGCTCGCATTCTGAGCTGGCTGGCTTGCCAGAAAGGCTGGTTCTGTTGCTGCAAGGCAGGGCGGGGCAGACCGGGCCAGGCAGACAGAGAGCCAGGCCTCGAGAGAGGCCTGGCTGAGCTGACTGAGCAAGGCTGGTATGGCTGCAATGGCTGACTGCAAGGGCTGATATGCTCTGGCTTGGCAGCCTGACTTTCTACACTGGCTGACTGGCGGAGCTGACTGGCTACGTTGGCTGACTGGGCAGGCTTGCTGGCTAGCTGGCTTGCTGGGCTCCCTGAGGGAAGCTTTGGGATGGATCTCTAGGGGCATCGGCTTGTGTTGAGCCTTCCAACGGCGTCTACCTTGATCTCCGTCCTAAGAAAGAAAGACAGAAAAAGAAAGACACACACAAACCCAACTATGCAGGTTTGAGGGAAAACAAATAACTGGAGCAGCATTCAGAGATCTCTCTGCTGCCTACGACACTGTCCAACACCGCACAATGGTCAGCACAAGCCTCCTCAACAACAGGCGCTTCTATGTCCAGTTAAATGACCAGAGGAGTAAATAGAAAGCCCAAAAAGAACGGCCTCCCACAAGGTAGCGTGCTCGCCCCCCTCCTTTTCAATATCTACACAAACGTCCAGCCACTACCCAAAGTAGTAGTACTGGAATGAAATGATAGAGAACACCTCACACACACATAGTTTCCTTTCGTGGCTGTTTACATTCGAGGGTCGCCGGTCCTCTCGAACGGAACAGTTTAACGTCATGCCCAGGACGAAAAGATATAGAGAACACCAACATGACAAATAACAGCAGGAAGGCATTATAAATTACCTTCATGAGACTAGTAAATGACCTTGACCAGTATAAATTACCTTCATGAGACTAGTAAATGACCTTGACCAGTATAAATGACCTTCATAAGACTAGTAAATGATCTTCACCAGTATAAATGACCTTGACCAGTATGCAGTCCGTGACCATGGACTATAGCCTTTTGCTTTTCCTTGATTTTCGCCTTTTTTTAAATCCTCAACAATGATGAAGAATCGCGCACTATAGCGCGCCGCTCAATGACCTCTGAGACCATGGACCAATGAATGAAATACAACACATTGAGCAGGGCACTGCAGGGAGTTGAACCCCGTTCCGGTAAACCAGAAGTCCGACACCAGTGCCTTAGTTTTTGTGTTGTTGTTCATTTAAAGGTCCAGGTGTGCATACGCATGTGCGCCTGTGCGTGTGTAGGTGCATGTGTGCATGTGTGTGTGCACGCTTCAATGACCACTGTTGGACCCAATGGCAATCAAGGACCTCAGGGAGCCACCCAAAATTCACAACGGTCACAGCGAACTCTGTTGCATCACAACTGGTGGCCAACAGTCATAACCAACAACACCGCCGACCCACAGGAGAATACCATCGCACAGTGGTATCAGACCAACCACAATCAGCCAGCCCTCAAACCAAACCCTTCGACCTAGAAGAACTCGAAACTGCAATGGGAAAGTTGAAACCCGGAAAAGCAGCAGGGATTGATGACATACTGGCAGAAATTATACAGCACCTGGAACCTAACGCAAAGACCTGGCTCGTGGGGATGCTGAACACATGCATGGCACAGAAAACCATCCCTTCTGTCTGGAGAAAGGCCAAAGTGGTTGCAATCCCCAAACCTGGCAAAGACCCATCATCCTCAAAGAGCTACCGACCCATTTCCCTTCTCTGCATCACCTACAAGAGAGGCTGCTACTCCAACGCCTCATGCCACTCATAGACACCAAGCTGACTAAAGACCAAGCTGGTTTCCGTCCCGGCCTGTGCTGGACAGAGCTCAACCTCACCCAACACATTGAGGATGGGTTTGAGGGAAAACAAATAACTGGAGCAGAAACTGGAGGGCGAAGCAAGCACGCAGGCAGCTAGTGCCTGCCTGCCTTCCTCATGTGGAAGCTGCATAGTTGACTTTGTGTGTTTCTTTCTTTTTCTGTCTGTCTTTCTTAGGATGAAGATCAAGGTAGACGCCGTTGGAAGGCTCAACACAAGCCGATGCCCCTAGAGATCCATCCCAAAGCTTCCCTCAGGGAGCTCAGCAAGCCAGCTAGCCAGCAAGCCCGCCCAGTCAGCCAACGCAGCCAGCCAGCTCCGCCAGTCAGCCAGTGTAGAAAGTCAGGCTGACAAGCCAGAGCATATCAGCTCTTGCAGTCCGCCATTGCAGCCATACCAGCCTTGCTCAGTCAGCTCAGCCAGGCCTCTCTCGAGGCCTGGCTCTCTGTCTGCCTGGCCCGGTCTGCCCTGCCCTGCAGCAACAGAACCAGCCTTGCTAGCAAGCCAGCCAGCTCAGAATACGAGCTCAGCAAGCCAGCGCAGCTGGCAAGCACGCAGTTAGTCTAAACCAGTTTCAGACCGGCAGGCCAAGCAGACAGACAGGAAGACCGAGGCGCCTAGGCAGGCAGACAGGCCAGGAAGGCAACAAAGTGCAGGCAGGGGGACTATCCGGCCTAAGGCTGCGCTGCAAGGGTTGGAGCCTGGCCAGCTCCTGCTGGTCTGGGCTGAGTGGCTGTGGCTGCACAGTAAGGCTGCGGTAACCTAGTCTGGGCTTGCTGCTGCACTGGCTTGCTCAGCTCGCATTCTGAGCTGGCTGGCTTGCCAGAAAGGCTGGTTCTGTTGCTGCAAGGCAGGGCGGGGCAGACCGGGCCAGGCAGACAGAGAGCCAGGCCTCGAGAGAGGCCTGGCTGAGCTGACTGAGCAAGGCTGGTATGGCTGCAATGGCTGACTGCAAGGGCTGATATGCTCTGGCTTGGCAGCCTGACTTTCTACACTGGCTGACTGGCGGAGCTGACTGGCTACGTTGGCTGACTGGGCAGGCTTGCTGGCTAGCTGGCTTGCTGGGCTCCCTGAGGGAAGCTTTGGGATGGATCTCTAGGGGCATCGGCTTGTGTTGAGCCTTCCAACGGCGTCTACCTTGATCTCCGTCCTAAGAAAGAAAGACAGAAAAAGAAAGACACACACAAACCCAACTATGCAGGTTTGAGGGAAAACAAATAACTGGAGCAGCATTCAGAGATCTCTCTGCTGCCTACGACACTGTCCAACACCGCACAATGGTCAGCACAAGCCTCCTCAACAACAGGCGCTTCTATGTCCAGTTAAATGACCAGAGGAGTAAATAGAAAGCTCAAAAAGAACGGCCTCCCACAAGGTAGCGTGCTCGCCCCCCTCCTTTTCAATATCTACACAAACGTCCAGCCACTACCCAAAGTAGTAGTACGGGAATGAAATGATAGAGAACACCTCACACACACATAGTTTCCTTTCGTGGCTGTTTACATTCGAGGGTCGCCGGTCCTCTCGAACGGAACAGTTTAACGTCATGCCCAGGACGAAAAGATATAGAGAACACCAACATGACAAATAACAGCAGGAAGGCATTATAAATTACCTTCATGAGACTAGTAAATGACCTTGACCAGTATAAATTACCTTCATGAGACTAGTAAATGACCTTGACCAGTATAAATGACCTTCATAAGACTAGTAAATGATCTTCACCAGTATAAATGACCTTGACCAGTATGCAGTCCGTGACCATGGACTATAGCCTTTTGCTTTTCCTTGATTTTCGCCTTTTTTTTAATCCTCAACAATGATGAAGAATCGCGCACTATAGCACGCCGCTCAATGACCTCTGAGACCATGGACCAATGAATGAAATACAACACATTGAGCAGGGCACTGCAGGGAGTTGAACCCCGTTCCGGTAAACCAGAAGTCCGACACCAGTGCCTTAGTTTTTGTGTTGTTGTTAATTTAAAGGTCCAGGTGTGCATACGCATGTGCGCCTGTGCGTGTGTAGGTGCATGTGTGTGTGCACGCTTCAATGACCACTGTTGGACCCAATGGCGATCAAGGACCTCAGGGAGCCACCCAAAATTCACAACGGTCACAGCGAACTCTGTTGCATCACAACTGGTGGCCAACAGTCATAACCAACAACACCGCCGACCCACAGGAGAATACCATCGCACAGTGGTATCAGACCAACCACAATCAGCCAGCCCTCAAACCAAACCCTTCGACCTAGAAGAACTCGAAACTGCAATGGGAAAGTTGAAACCCGGAAAAGCAGCAGGGATTGATGACATACTGGCAGAAATTATACAGCACCTGGAACCTAACGCAAAGACCTGGCTCGTGGGGATGCTGAACACATGCATGGCACAGAAAACCATCCCTTCTGTCTGGAGAAAGGCCAAAGTGGTTGCAATCCCCAAACCTGGCAAAGACCCATCATCCTCAAAGAGCTACCGACCCATTTCCCTTCTCTGCATCACCTACAAGAGAGGCTGCTACTCCAACGCCTCATGCCACTCATAGACACCAAGCTGACTAAAGACCAAGCTGGTTTCCGTCCCGGCCTGTGCTGGACAGAGCTCAACCTCACCCAACACATTGAGGATGGGTTTGAGGGAAAACAAATAACTGGAGCAGAAACTGGAGGGCGAAGCAAGCACGCAGGCAGCTAGTGCCTGCCTGCCTTCCTCATGTGGAAGCTGCATAGTTGACTTTGTGTGTTTCTTTCTTTTTCTGTCTGTCTTTCTTAGGATGAAGATCAAGGTAGACGCCGTTGGAAGGCTCAACACAAGCCGATGCCCCTAGAGATCCATCCCAAAGCTTCCCTCAGGGAGCTCAGCAAGCCAGCTAGCCAGCAAGCCCGCCCAGTCAGCCAACGCAGCCAGCCAGCTCCGCCAGTCAGCCAGTGTAGAAAGTCAGGCTGACAAGCCAGAGCATATCAGCTCTTGCAGTCCGCCATTGCAGCCATACCAGCCTTGCTCAGTCAGCTCATTCAGGCCTCTCTCGAGGCCTGGCTCTCTGTCTGCCTGGCCCGGTCTGCCCTGCCCTGCAGCAACAGAACCAGCCTTGCTAGCAAGCCAGCCAGCTCAGAATACGAGCTCAGCAAGCCAGCGCAGCTGGCAAGCACGCAGTTAGTCTAAACCAGTTTCAGACCGGCAGGCCAAGCAGACAGACAGGAAGACCGAGGCGCCTAGGCAGGCAGACAGGCCAGGAAGGCAACAAAGTGCAGGCAGGGGGACTATCCGGCCTAAGGCTGCGCTGCAAGGGTTGGAGCCTGGCCAGCTCCTGCTGGTCTGGGCTGAGTGGCTGTGGCTGCACAGTAAGGCTGCGGTAACCTAGTCTGGGCTTGCTGCTGCACTGGCTTGCTCAGCTCGCATTCTGAGCTGGCTGGCTTGCCAGAAAGGCTGGTTCTGTTGCTGCAAGGCAGGGCGGGGCAGACCGGGCCAGGCAGACAGAGAGCCAGGCCTCGAGAGAGGCCTGGCTGAGCTGACTGAGCAAGGCTGGTATGGCTGCAATGGCTGACTGCAAGGGCTGATATGCTCTGGCTTGGCAGCCTGACTTTCTACACTGGCTGACTGGCGGAGCTGACTGGCTACGTTGGCTGACTGGGCAGGCTTGCTGGCTAGCTGGGCTCCCTGAGGGAAGCTTTGGGATGGATCTCTAGGGGCATCGGCTTGTGTTGAGCCTTCCAACGGCGTCTACCTTGATCTCCGTCCTAAGAAAGAAAGACAGAAAAAGAAAGACACACACAAACCCAACTATGCAGGTTTGAGGGAAAACAAATAACTGGAGCAGCATTCAGAGATCTCTCTGCTGCCTACGACACTGTCCAACACCGCACAATGGTCAGCACAAGCCTCCTCAACAACAGGCGCTTCTATGTCCAGTTAAATGACCAGAGGAGTAAATAGAAAGCCCAAAAAGAACGGCCTCCCACAAGGTAGCGTGCTCGCCCCCCTCCTTTTCAATATCTACACAAACGTCCAGCCACTACCCAAAGTAGTAGTACTGGAATGAAATGATAGAGAACACCTCACACACACATAGTTTCCTTTCGTGGCTGTTTACATTCGAGGGTCGCCGGTCCTCTCGAACGGAACAGTTTAACGTCATGCCCAGGACGAAAAGATATAGAGAACACCAACATGACAAATAACAGCAGGAAGGCATTATAAATTACCTTCATGAGACTAGTAAATGACCTTGACCAGTATAAATTACCTTCATGAGACTAGTAAATGACCTTGACCAGTATAAATGACCTTCATAAGACTAGTAAATGATCTTCACCAGTATAAATGACCTTGACCAGTATGCAGTCCGTGACCATGGACTATAGCCTTTTGCTTTTCCTTGATTTTCGCCTTTTTTTAAATCCTCAACAATGATGAAGAATCGCGCACTATAGCGCGCCGCTCAATGACCTCTGAGACCATGGACCAATGAATGAAATACAACACATTGAGCAGGGCACTGCAGGGAGTTGAACCCCGTTCCGGTAAACCAGAAGTCCGACACCAGTGCCTTAGTTTTTGTGTTGTTGTTCATTTAAAGGTCCAGGTGTGCATACGCATGTGCGCCTGTGCGTGTGTAGGTGCATGTGTGCATGTGTGTGTGCACGCTTCAATGACCACTGTTGGACCCAATGGCAATCAAGGACCTCAGGGAGCCACCCAAAATTCACAACGGTCACAGCGAACTCTGTTGCATCACAACTGGTGGCCAACAGTCATAACCAACAACACCGCCGACCCACAGGAGAATACCATCGCACAGTGGTATCAGACCAACCACAATCAGCCAGCCCTCAAACCAAACCCTTCGACCTAGAAGAACTCGAAACTGCAATGGGAAAGTTGAAACCCGGAAAAGCAGCAGGGATTGATGACATACTGGCAGAAATTATACAGCACCTGGAACCTAACGCAAAGACCTGGCTCGTGGGGATGCTGAACACATGCATGGCACAGAAAACCATCCCTTCTGTCTGGAGAAAGGCCAAAGTGGTTGCAATCCCCAAACCTGGCAAAGACCCATCATCCTCAAAGAGCTACCGACCCATTTCCCTTCTCTGCATCACCTACAAGAGAGGCTGCTACTCCAACGCCTCATGCCACTCATAGACACCAAGCTGACTAAAGACCAAGCTGGTTTCCGTCCCGGCCTGTGCTGGACAGAGCTCAACCTCACCCAACACATTGAGGATGGGTTTGAGGGAAAACAAATAACTGGAGCAGAAACTGGAGGGCGAAGCAAGCACGCAGGCAGCTAGTGCCTGCCTGCCTTCCTGCCTGCCTTCCTCATGTGGAAGCTGCATAGTTGACTTTGTGTGTTTCTTTCTTTTTCTGTCTGTCTTTCTTAGGATGAAGATCAAGGTAGACGCCGTTGGAAGGCTCAACACAAGCCGATGCCCCTAGAGATCCATCCCAAAGCTTCCCTCAGGGAGCTCAGCAAGCCAGCTAGCCAGCAAGCCCGCCCAGTCAGCCAACGCAGCCAGCCAGCTCCGCCAGTCAGCCAGTGTAGAAAGTCAGGCTGACAAGCCAGAGCATATCAGCTCTTGCAGTCCGCCATTGCAGCCATACCAGCCTTGCTCAGTCAGCTCAGCCAGGCCTCTCTCGAGGCCTGGCTCTCTGTCTGCCTGGCCCGGTCTGCCCTGCCCTGCAGCAACAGAACCAGCCTTGCTAGCAAGCCAGCCAGCTCAGAATACGAGCTCAGCAAGCCAGCGCAGCTGGCAAGCACGCAGTTAGTCTAAACCAGTTTCAGACCGGCAGGCCAAGCAGACAGACAGGAAGACCGAGGCGCCTAGGCAGGCAGACAGGCCAGGAAGGCAACAAAGTGCAGGCAGGGGGACTATCCGGCCTAAGGCTGCGCTGCAAGGGTTGGAGCCTGGCCAGCTCCTGCTGGTCTGGGCTGAGTGGCTGTGGCTGCACAGTAAGGCTGCGGTAACCTAGTCTGGGCTTGCTGCTGCACTGGCTTGCTCAGCTCGCATTCTGAGCTGGCTGGCTTGCCAGAAAGGCTGGTTCTGTTGCTGCAAGGCAGGGCGGGGCAGACCGAGCCAGGCAGACAGAGAGCCAGGCCTCGAGAGAGGCCTGGCTGAGCTGACTGAGCAAGGCTGGTATGGCTGCAATGGCTGACTGCAAGGGCTGATATGCTCTGGCTTGGCAGCCTGACTTTCTACACTGGCTGACTGGCGGAGCTGACTGGCTACGTTGGCTGACTGGGCAGGCTTGCTGGCTAGCTGGCTTGCTGGGCTCCCTGAGGGAAGCTTTGGGATGGATCTCTAGGGGCATCAGCTTGTGTTGAGCCTTCCAACGGCGTCTACCTTGATCTCCGTCCTAAGAAAGAAAGACAGAAAAAGAAAGACACACACAAACCCAACTATGCAGGTTTGAGGGAAAACAAATAACTGGAGCAGGATTCAGAGATCTCTCTGCTGCCTACGACACTGTCCAACACCGCACAATGGTCAGCACAAGCCTCCTCAACAACAGGCGCTTCTATGTCCAGTTAAATGACCAGAGGAGTAAATAGAAAGCCCAAAAAGAACGGCCTCCCACAAGGTAGCGTGCTCGCCCCCCTCCTTTTCAATATCTACACAAACGTCCAGCCACTACCCAAAGTAGTAGTACTGGAATGAAATGATAGAGAACACCTCACACACACATAGTTTCCTTTCGTGGCTGTTTACATTCGAGGGTCGCCGGTCCTCTCGAACGGAACAGTTTAACGTCATGCCCAGGACGAAAAGATATAGAGAACACCAACATGACAAATAACAGCAGGAAGGCATTATAAATTACCTTCATGAGACTAGTAAATGACCTTGACCAGTATAAATTACCTTCATGAGACTAGTAAATGACCTTGACCAGTATAAATTACCTTCATAAGACTAGTAAATGATCTTCACCAGTATAAATGACCTTGACCAGTATGCAGTCCGTGACCATGGACTATAGCCTTTTGCTTTTCCTTGATTTTCGCCTTTTTTTAAATCCTCAACAATGATGAAGAATCGCGCACTATAGCGCGCCGCTCAATGACCTCTGAGACCATGGACCAATGAATGAAATACAACACATTGAGCAGGGCACTGCAGGGAGTTGAACCCCGTTCCGGTAAACCAGAAGTCCGACACCAGTGCCTTAGTTTTTGTGTTGTTGTTCATTTAAAGGTCCAGGTGTGCATACGCATGTGCGCCTGTGCGTGTGTAGGTGCATGTGTGCATGTGTGTGTGCACGCTTCAATGACCACTGTTGGACCCAATGGCGATCAAGGACCTCAGGGAGCCACCCAAAATTCACAACGGTCACAGCGAACTCTGTTGCATCACAACTGGTGGCCAACAGTCATAACCAACAACACCGCCGACCCACAGGAGAATACCATCGCACAGTGGTATCAGACCAACCACAATCAGCCAGCCCTCAAACCAAACCCTTCGACCTAGAAGAACTCGAAACTGCAATGGGAAAGTTGAAACCCGGAAAAGCAGCAGGGATTGATGACATACTGGCAGAAATTATACAGCACCTGGAACCTAACGCAAAGACCTGGCTCGTGGGGATGCTGAACACATGCATGGCACAGAAAACCATCCCTTCTGTCTGGAGAAAGGCCAAAGTGGTTGCAATCCCCAAACCTTGCAAAGACCCATCATCCTCAAAGAGCTACCGACCCATTTCCCTTCTCTGCATCACCTACAAGAGAGGCTGCTACTCCAACGCCTCATGCCACTCATAGACACCAAGCTGACTAAAGACCAAGCTGGTTTCCGTCCCGGCCTGTGCTGGACAGAGCTCAACCTCACCCAACACATTGAGGATGGGTTTGAGGGAAAACAAATAACTGGAGCAGAAACTGGAGGGCGAAGCAAGCACGCAGGCAGCTAGTGCCTGCCTGCCTTCCTGCCTGCCTTCCTCATGTGGAAGCTGCATAGTTGACTTTGTGTGTGTCTTTCTTTTTCTGTCTGTCTTTCTTAGGATGAAGATCAAGGTAGACGCCGTTGGAAGGCTCAACACAAGCCGATGCCCCTAGAGATCCATCCCAAAGCTTCCCTCAGGGAGCCCAGCAAGCCAGCTAGCCAGCAAGCCCGCCCAGTCAGCCAACGCAGCCAGCCAGCTCCGCCAGTCAGCCAGTGTAGAAAGTCAGGCTGACAAGCCAGAGCATATCAGCTCTTGCAGTCCGCCATTGCAGCCATACCAGCCTTGCTCAGTCAGCTCAGCCAGGCCTCTCTCGAGGCCTGGCTCTCTGTCTGCCTGGCCCGGTCTGCCCTGCCCTGCCTTTGCAGCAACAGAACCAGCCTTGCTAGCAAGCCAGCCAGCTCAGAATACGAGCTCAGCAAGCCAGCGCAGCTGGCAAGCACGCAGTTAGTCTAAACCAGTTTCAGACCGGCAGGCCAAGCAGACAGACAGGAAGACCGAGGCGCCTAGGCAGGCAGACAGGCCAGGAAGGCAACAAAGTGCAGGCAGGGGGACTATCCGGCCTAAGGCTGCGCTGCAAGGGTTGGAGCCTGGCCAGCTCCTGCTGGTCTGGGCTGAGTGGCTGTGGCTGCACAGTAAGGCTGCGGTAACCTAGTCTGGGCTTGCTGCTGCACTGGCTTGCTCAGCTCGCATTCTGAGCTGGCTGGCTTGCCAGAAAGGCTGGTTCTGTTGCTGCAAGGCAGGGCGGGGCAGACCGGGCCAGGCAGACAGAGAGCCAGGCCTCGAGAGAGGCCTGGCTGAGCTGACTGAGCAAGGCTGGTATGGCTGCAATGGCTGACTGCAAGGGCTGATATGCTCTGGCTTGGCAGCCAGACTTTCTACACTGGCTGACTGGCGGAGCTGACTGGCTACGTTGGCTGACTGGGCAGGCTTGCTGGCTAGCTGGCTTGCTGGGCTCCCTGAGGGAAGCTTTGGGATGGATCTCTAGGGGCATCGGCTTGTGTTGAGCCTTCCAACGGCGTCTACCTTGATCTCCGTCCTAAGAAAGAAAGACAGAAAAAGAAAGACACACACAAACCCAACTATGCAGGTTTGAGGGAAAACAAATAACTGGAGCAGCATTCAGAGATCTCTCTGCTGCCTACGACACTGTCCAACACCGCACAATGGTCAGCACAAGCCTCCTCAACAACAGGCGCTTCTATGTCCAGTTAAATGACCAGAGGAGTAAATAGAAAGCCCAAAAAGAACGGCCTCCCACAAGGTAGTGTGCTCGCCCCCCTCCTTTTCAATATCTACACAAACGTCCAGCCACTACCCAAAGTAGTAGTACTGGAATGAAATGATAGAGAACACCTCACACACACATAGTTTCCTTTCGTGGCTGTTTACATTCGAGGGTCGTCGGTCCTCTCGAACGGAACAGTTTAACGTCATGCCCAGGACGAAAAGATATAGAGAACACCAACATGACAAATAACAGCAGGAAGGCATTATAAATTACCTTCATGAGACTAGTAAATGACCTTGACCAGTATAAATTACCTTCATGAGACTAGTAAATGACCTTGACCAGTATAAATGACCTTCATAAGACTAGTAAATGATCTTCACCAGTATAAATGACCTTGACCAGTATGCAGTCCGTGACCATGGACTATAGCCTTTTGCTTTTCCTTGATTTTCGCCTTTTTTAAAATCCTCAACAATGATGAAGAATCGCGCACTATAGCACGCCGCTCAATGACCTCTGAGACCATGGACCAATGAATGAAATACAACACATTGAGCAGGGCACTGCAGGGAGTTGAACCCCGTTCCGGTAAACCAGAAGTCCGACACCAGTGCCTTAGTTTTTGTGTTGTTGTTCATTTAAAGGTCCAGGTGTGCATACGCATGTGCGCCTGTGCGTGTGTAGGTGCATGTGTGCATGTGTGTGTGCACGCTTCAATGACCACTGTTGGACCCAATGGCAATCAAGGACCTCAGGGAGCCACCCAAAATTCACAACGGTCACAGCGAACTCTGTTGCATCACAACTGGTGGCCAACAGTCATAACCAACAACACCGCCGACCCACAGGAGAATACCATCGCACAGTGGTATCAGACCAACCACAATCAGCCAGCCCTCAAACCAAACCCTTCGACCTAGAAGAACTCGAAACTGCAATGGGAAAGTTGAAACCCGGAAAAGCAGCAGGGATTGATGACATACTGGCAGAAATTATACAGCACCTGGAACCTAACGCAAAGACCTGGCTCGTGGGGATGCTGAACACATGCATGGCACAGAAAACCATCCCTTCTGTCTGGAGAAAGGCCAAAGTGGTTGCAATCCCCAAACCTGGCAAAGACCCATCATCCTCAAAGAGCTACCGACCCATTTCCCTTCTCTGCATCACCTACAAGAGAGGCTGCTACTCCAACGCCTCATGCCACTCATAGACACCAAGCTGACTAAAGACCAAGCTGGTTTCCGTCCCGGCCTGTGCTGGACAGAGCTCAACCTCACCCAACACATTGAGGATGGGTTTGAGGGAAAACAAATAACTGGAGCAGAAACTGGAGGGCGAAGCAAGCACGCAGGCAGCTAGTGCCTGCCTGCCTTCCTCATGTGGAAGCTGCATAGTTGACTGTGTGTGTGTCTTTCTTTTTCTGTCTGTCTTTCTTAGGATGAAGATCAAGGTAGACGCCGTTGGAAGGCTCAACACAAGCCGATGCCCCTAGAGATCCATCCCAAAGCTTCCCTCAGGGAGCTCAGCAAGCCAGCTAGCCAGCAAGCCCGCCCAGTCAGCCAACGCAGCCAGCCAGCTCCGCCAGTCAGCCAGTGTAGAAAGTCAGGCTGACAAGCCAGAGCATATCAGCTCTTGCAGTCCGCCATTGCAGCCATACCAGCCTTGCTCAGTCAGCTCAGCCAGGCCTCTCTCGAGGCCTGGCTCTCTGTCTGCCTGGCCCGGTCTGCCCTGCCCTGCAGCAACAGAACCAGCCTTGCTAGCAAGCCAGCCAGCTCAGAATACGAGCTCAGCAAGCCAGCGCAGCTGGCAAGCACGCAGTTAGTCTAAACCAGTTTCAGACCGGCAGGCCAAGCAGACAGACAGGAAGACCGAGGCGCCTAGGCAGGCAGACAGGCCAGGAAGGCAACAAAGTGCAGGCAGGGGGACTATCCGGCCTAAGGCTGCGCTGCAAGGGTTGGAGCCTGGCCAGCTCCTGCTGGTCTGGGCTGAGTGGCTGTGGCTGCACAGTAAGGCTGCGGTAACCTAGTCTGGGCTTGCTGCTGCACTGGCTTGCTCAGCTCGCATTCTGAGCTGGCTGGCTTGCCAGAAAGGCTGGTTCTGTTGCTGCAAGGCAGGGCGGGGCAGACCGGGCCAGGCAGACAGAGAGCCAGGCCTCGAGAGAGGCCTGGCTGAGCTGACTGAGCAAGGCTGGTATGGCTGCAATGGCTGACTGCAAGGGCTGATATGCTCTGGCTTGGCAGCCTGACTTTCTACACTGGCTGACTGGCGGAGCTGACTGGCTACGTTGGCTGACTGGGCAGGCTTGCTGGCTAGCTGGCTTGCTGGGCTCCCTGAGGGAAGCTTTGGGATGGATCTCTAGGGGCATCGGCTTGTGTTGAGCCTTCCAACGGCGTCTACCTTGATCTCCGTCCTAAGAAAGAAAGACAGAAAAAGAAAGACACACACAAACCCAACTATGCAGGTTTGAGGGAAAACAAATAACTGGAGCAGCATTCAGAGATCTCTCTGCTGCCTACGACACTGTCCAACACCGCACAATGGTCAGCACAAGCCTCCTCAACAACAGGCGCTTCTATGTCCAGTTAAATGACCAGAGGAGTAAATAGAAAGCCCAAAAAGAACGGCCTCCCACAAGGTAGCGTGCTCGCCCCCCTCCTTTTCAATATCTACACAAACGTCCAGCCACTACCCAAAGTAGTAGTACTGGAATGAAATGATAGAGAACACCTCACACACGCATAGTTTCCTTTCGTGGCTGTTTACATTCGAGGGTCGCCGGTCCTCTCGAACGGAACAGTTTAACGTCATGCCCAGGACGAAAAGATATAGAGAACACCAACATGACAAATAACAGCAGGAAGGCATTATAAAACATGCCTTCGGCCTGGTGGAGGCAATTACCTTCATGAGACTAGTAAATGACCTTGACCAGTATAAATTACCTTCATGAGACTAGTAAATGACCTTGACCAGTATAAATGACCTTCATAAGACTAGTAAATGATCTTCACCAGTATAAATGACCTTGACCAGTATGCAGTCCGTGACCATGGACTATAGCCTTTTGCTTTTCCTTGGTTTTCGCCTTTTTTTTAATCCTCAACAATGATGAAGAATCGCGCACTATAGCGCGCCGCTCAATGACCTCTAAGACCATGGACCAATGAATGAAATACAACACATTGAGCAGGGCACTGCAGGGAGTTGAACCCCGTTCCGGTAAACCAGAAGTCCGACACCAGTGCCTTAGTTTTTGTGTTGTTGTTCATTTAAAGGTCCAGGTGTGCATACGCATGTGCGCCTGTGCGTGTGTAGGTGCATGTGTGCATGTGTGTGTGCACGCTTCAATGACCACTGTTGGACCCAATGGCGATCAAGGACCTCAGGGAGCCACCCAAAATTCACAACGGTCACAGCAAACTCTGTTGCATCACAACTGGTGGCCAACAGTCATAACCAACAACGCCGCCGACCCACAGGAGAATACCATCGCACAGTGGTATCAGACCAACCACAATCAGCCAGCCCTCAAACCAAACCCTTCGACCTAGAAGAACTCGAAACTGCAATGGGAAAGTTGAAACCCGGAAAAGCAGCAGGGATTGATGACATACTGGCAGAAATTATACAGCACCTGGAACCTAACGCAAAGACCTGGCTCGTGGGGATGCTGAACACATGCATGGCACAGAAAACCATCCCTTCTGTCTGGAAAAAGGCCAAAGTGGTTGCACACCGCACAATGGTCAGCACAAGCCTCCTCAACAACAGGCGCTTCTATGTCCAGTTAAATGACCAGAGGAGTAAATGGAAAGCCCAAAAGAACGGCCTCCCACAAGGTAGCGTGCTCGCCCCCCCTCCTTTTCAATATCTACACAAACGACCAGCCACTACCCACAGAATGCCAGCGTTTCATCTACGCCGACGACCTCTGCATTACCACCCAACAAGCAGACTTCCAGAAGATTGAGTCTGTCCTTGAAAGTGCCCTCCAAGAAATGTCAAGCTACTACAATACAACCACCTGAAACCCAACCCATCAAAAACCCAACTATGCAGCTTCCACCTGAGGAACCGAGACGCAAAAAAAGAATTGCGCATCACAAACTCTCAAACCATACCCACCCCATGTATCTTGGATTTACACTGGACAGGACACTCTTCTTCAAAAAACACCTGGAGAACACAAAAGCCACGGTCAACAACCACAATAACATCCTGTGAAAACTAGTGAACTCCATGTGGGGCGCAGACCCACAAACAATCCGTGCAACTGCCATGGCCCTGTCTTTCTCTACACCAGAGTATGCCTGCTCAAGCTGGAGCCGATCACGTCACACCAAATTGGTCGACACAGCCCTAAATGACACCTGCGGCATCATCACAGGATGCATCAAGACAACACCTGTCCCTGTCCCAACACCTGTTTACATTCGAGGGTCGCCGGTCCTCTCGAACGGAACAGTTTAACGTCATGCCCAGGACGAAAAGATATAGAGAACACCAACATGACAAATAACAGCAGGAAGGCATGGGCCACAATCCACCGTCTTGGCAAAGACCACAACACCCATAATTCACAACGGTCACAGCAAACTCTGTTGCATCACAACTGGTGTAGGTATTGGATGGAGCCCGCACACCACAGGTATAAGAAAGACGTGATGCAGAGGAGGTTAATGGGTCGGTAGCTCTTCGGGGATAATGGGTCTTTGCCAGGTTTAGGGATTGCAACCACTTTGGCCTTTTTCCAGACAGAAGGGGTGGTTTTCTGTGCTATGCATGTGTTCAGCATCCCCACAAGCCAGGTCTTTGTGTTAGGTCCCAGGTGCTGTATCATTTCTGCCAGTATGTCATCAATCCCTGCTGCTTTTCCGGGTTTCAACTTTCCCATTGCAGTTTCAAGTTTTTCTAGGTCGAAGGGTTTGGTTTCAGGGCTGGCTGATTGTGGTTGGTCTGATACCACTGTGCGATGGTATTCTATGTGGGTCGGTGGCGGTGTTGGTTATGACTGTTGGCCACCAGTTGTGACCAAGACCGCCACCGACCCACAGGAGAATACCATCGCACAGTGGTATCAGACCAACCACAATCAGCCAGCCCTTAAACCAAACCCTTCGACCTAGAAGAATTTGAAACTGCAATGGGAAAGTTGAAACCCGGAAAAGCAGCAGGGATTGATGACCTACTGGCAGAAATGATACAGCACCTGGGACCCAACGCAAAGACATGGCTTGTGGGGATGCTGAACACATGCATAGCACAGAAAACCATCCCTTCTGTCTGGAAAAAGGCCAAAGTGGTTGCAATCCCTAAACCTGGCAAAGACCCATTATCCCCAAAGAGCTACCGACCCATTTCCCTCATATGCATCACCTACAAGCTCTATGAGAGGCTGCTACTCCAACGCCTCGTTGCCACTCATAGATACCAAGCTGACTAAAGACCAAGCTGGTTTCCGTCCTGGCCGCTCCTGTGCTGGACAGAGCTCAACCTCACCCAACACATTGAGGATGGGTTTGAGGGAAAACAAATAACTGGAGCAGCATTCAGAGATCTCTCTGCTGCCTACGACACTCTCCAACACCGCACAATGGTCAGGAAAAGCCTCCTCAACAACAGGCGCTTCTATGTCCAGTTAAATGACCAGAGTAAATGGAAAGCCCAAAAGAACGGCCTCCCACAAGGTAGCGTGCTCGCCCCCCCTCCTTTTCAATATCTACACAAACGTCCAGCCACTACCCACAGAATGCCAGCGTTTCATCTACGCCGACAATATCTGCAATACCACCCAACAAGCAGACTTCCAGAAGATTGAGTCTGTCCTTGAAAGTGCCCTCCAAGAAATGTCAAGCTACTACAATACAACCACCTGAAACCCAAACCATCAAAAACCCAACTATGCAGCTTCCACCTGAGGAACCGAGACGCAAAAAAAGAATTGCGCATCACAAACTCTCAAACCATACCCACCCCATGTATCTTGGATTTACACTGGACAGGACACTCTTCTTCAAAAAACACCTGGAGAACACAAAAGCCACGGTCAACAACCACAATAACATCCTGTGAAAACTAGTGAACTCCATGTGGGGCGCAGACCCACAAACAATCCGTGCAACTGCCATGGCCCTGTCTTTCTCTACACCAGAGTATGCCTGCTCAAGCTGGAGCCGATCACGTCACACCAAATTGGTCGACACAGCCCTAAATGACACCTGCGGCATCATCACAGGATGCATCAAGACAACACCTGTCCCTGTCCCAACACCTGTTTACATTCGAGGGTCGCCGGTCCTCTCGAACGGAACAGTTTAACGTCATGCCCAGGACGAAAAGATATAGAGAACACCAACATGACATAAAACAGCAGGAAGGCATGGGCCACAATCCACCGTCTTGGCAAAGACCACAACACCCATAATTCACAACGGTCACAGCAAACTCTGTTGCATCACAACTGGTGTAGGTATTGGATGGAGCCCGCACACCACAGGTATAAGAAAGACGTGATGCAGAGGAGGTTAATGGGTCGGTAGCTCTTCGGGGATAATGGGTCTTTGCCAGGTTTAGGGATTGCAACCACTTTGGCCTTTTTCCAGACAGAAGGGGTGGTTTTCTGTGCTACGCATGTGTTCAGCATCCCCACAAGCCAGGTCTTTGTGTTAGGTCCCAGGTGCTGTATCATTTCTGCCAGTATGTCATCAATCCCTGCTGCTTTTCCGGGTTTCAACTTTCCCATTGCAGTTTCAAGTTCTTCTAGGTCGAAGGGTTTGGTTTCAGGGCTGGCTGATTGTGGTTGGTCTGATACCACTGTGCGATGGTATTCTATGTGGGTCGGTGGCGGTGTTGGTTATGACTGTTGGCCACCAGTTGTGACCAAGACCGCCACCGACCCACAGGAGAATACCATCGCACAGTGGTATCAGACCAACCACAATCAGCCAGCCCTTAAACCAAACCCTTCGACCTAGAAGAATTTGAAACTGCAATGGGAAAGTTGAAACCCGGAAAAGCAGCAGGGATTGATGACCTACTGGCAGAAATGATACAGCACCTGGGACCCAACGCAAAGACATGGCTTGTGGGGATGCTGAACACATGCATAGCACAGAAAACCATCCCTTCTGTCTGGAAAAAGGCCAAAGTGGTTGCAATCCCTAAACCTGGCAAAGACCCATTATCCCCAAAGAGCTACCGACCCATTTCCCTCATATGCATCACCTACAAGCTCTATGAGAGGCTGCTACTCCAACGCCTCGTTGCCACTCATAGATACCAAGCTGACTAAAGACCAAGCTGGTTTCCGTCCTGGCCGCTCCTGTGCTGGACAGAGCTCAACCTCACCCAACACATTGAGGATGGGTTTGAGGGAAAACAAATAACTGGAGCAGCATTCAGAGATCTCTCTGCTGCCTACGACACTCTTCAACACCGCACAATGGTCAGGAAAAGCCTCCTCAACAACAGGCGCTTCTATGTCCAGTTAAATGACCAGAGGAGTAAATGGAAAGCCCAAAAGAACGGCCTCCCACAAGGTAGCGTGCTCGCCCCCCCCTCCTTTTCAATATCTACACAAACGTCCAGCCACTACCCACAGAATGCCAGCGTTTCATCTACGCCGACAATATCTGCATTACCACCCAACAAGCAGACTTCCAGAAGATTGAGTCTGTCCAACACTGGACGACACTGTCCAACACCGCACAATGGTCAGCACAAGCCTCCTCAACAACAGGCGCTTCTATGTCCAGTTAAATGACCAGAGGAGTAAATAGAAAGCCCAAAAAGAACGGCCTCCCACAAGGTAGCGTGCTCGCCCCCCTCCTTTTCAATATCTACACAAACGTCCAGCCACTACCCAAAGTAGTAGTACTGGAATGAAATGATAGAGAACACCTCACACACGCATAGTTTCCTTTCGTGGCTGTTTACATTCGAGGGTCGCCGGTCCTCTCGAACGGAACAGTTTAACGTCATGCCCAGGACGAAAAGATATAGAGAACACCAACATGACAAATAACAGCAGGAAGGCATTATAAAACATGCCTTCGGCCTGGTGGAGGCAATTACCTTCATGAGACTAGTAAATGACCTTGACCAGTATAAATGACCTTCATGAGACTAGTAAATGACCTTGACCAGTATAAATGACCTTCATAAGACTAGTAAATGATCTTCACCAGTATAAATGACCTTGACCAGTATGCAGTCCGTGACCATGGACTATAGCCTTTTGCTTTTCCTTGGTTTTCGCCTTTTTTTTAATCCTCAACAATGATGAAGAATCACGCACTATAGCGCGCCGCTCAATGACCTCTAAGACCATGGACCAATGAATGAAATACAACACATTGAGCAGGGCACTGCAGGGAGTTGAACCCCGTTCCGGTAAACCAGAAGTCCGACACCAGTGCCTTAGTTTTTGTGTTGTTGTTCATTTAAAGGTCCAGGTGTGCATACGCATGTGCGCCTGTGCGTGTGTAGGTGCATGTGTGCATGTGTGTGTGCACGCTTCAATGACCACTGTTGGACCCAATGGCGATCAAGGACCTCAGGGAGCCACCCAAAATTCACAACGGTCACAGCAAACTCTGTTGCATCACAACTGGTGGCCAACAGTCATAACCAACAACGCCGCCGACCCACAGGAGAATACCATCGCACAGTGGTATCAGACCAACCACAATCAGCCAGCCCTCAAACCAAACCCTTCGACCTAGAAGAACTCGAAACTGCAATGGGAAAGTTGAAACCCGGAAAAGCAGCAGGGATTGATGACATACTGGCAGAAATTATACAGCACCTGGAACCTAACGCAAAGACCTGGCTCGTGGGGATGCTGAACACATGCATGGCACAGAAAACCATCCCTTCTGTCTGGAAAAAGGCCAAAGTGGTTGCACACCGCACAATGGTCAGCACAAGCCTCCTCAACAACAGGCGCTTCTATGTCCAGTTAAATGACCAGAGGAGTAAATGGAAAGCCCAAAAGAACGGCCTCCCACAAGGTAGCGTGCTCGCCCCCCCTCCTTTTCAATATCTACACAAACGACCAGCCACTACCCACAGAATGCCAGCGTTTCATCTACGCCGACGACCTCTGCATTACCACCCAACAAGCAGACTTCCAGAAGATTGAGTCTGTCCTTGAAAGTGCCCTCCAAGAAATGTCAAGCTACTACAATACAACCACCTGAAACCCAAACCATCAAAAACCCAACTATGCAGCTTCCACCTGAGGAACCGAGACGCAAAAAAAGAATTGCGCATCACAAACTCTCAAACCATACCCACCCCATGTATCTTGGATTTACACTGGACAGGACACTCTTCTTCAAAAAACACCTGGAGAACACAAAAGCCACGGTCAACAACCACAATAACATCCTGTGAAAACTAGTGAACTCCATGTGGGGCGCAGACCCACAAACAATCCGTGCAACTGCCATGGCCCTGTCTTTCTCTACACCAGAGTATGCCTGCTCAAGCTGGAGCCGATCACGTCACACCAAATTGGTCGACACAGCCCTAAATGACACCTGCGGCATCATCACAGGATGCATCAAGACAACACCTGTCCCTGTCCCAACACCTGTTTACATTCGAGGGTCGCCGGTCCTCTCGAACGGAACAGTTTAACGTCATGCCCAGGACGAAAAGATATAGAGAACACCAACATGACATAAAACAGCAGGAAGGCATGGGCCACAATCCACCGTCTTGGCAAAGACCACAACACCCATAATTCACAACGGTCACAGCAAACTCTGTTGCATCACAACTGGTGTAGGTATTGGATGGAGCCCGCACACCACAGGTATAAGAAAGACGTGATGCAGAGGAGGTTAATGGGTCGGTAGCTCTTCGGGGATAATGGGTCTTTGCCAGGTTTAGGGATTGCAACCACTTTGGCCTTTTTCCAGACAGAAGGGGTGGTTTTCTGTGCTATGCATGTGTTCAGCATCCCCACAAGCCAGGTCTTTGTGTTAGGTCCCAGGTGCTGTATCATTTCTGCCAGTATGTCATCAATCCCTGCTGCTTTTCCGGGTTTCAACTTTCCCATTGCAGTTTCAAGTTTTTCTAGGTCGAAGGGTTTGGTTTCAGGGCTGGCTGATTGTGGTTGGTCTGATACCACTGTGCGATGGTATTCTATGTGGGTCGGTGGCGGTGTTGGTTATGACTGTTGGCCACCAGTTGTGACCAAGACCGCCACCGACCCACAGGAGAATACCATCGCACAGTGGTATCAGACCAACCACAATCAGCCAGCCCTTAAACCAAACCCTTCGACCTAGAAGAATTTGAAACTGCAATGGGAAAGTTGAAACCCGGAAAAGCAGCAGGGATTGATGACCTACTGGCAGAAATGATACAGCACCTGGGACCCAACGCAAAGACATGGCTTGTGGGGATGCTGAACACATGCATAGCACAGAAAACCATCCCTTCTGTCTGGAAAAAGGCCAAAGTGGTTGCAATCCCTAAACCTGGCAAAGACCCATTATCCCCAAAGAGCTACCGACCCATTTCCCTCATATGCATCACCTACAAGCTCTATGAGAGGCTGCTACTCCAACGCCTCGTTGCCACTCATAGATACCAAGCTGACTAAAGACCAAGCTGGTTTCCGTCCTGGCCGCTCCTGTGCTGGACAGAGCTCAACCTCACCCAACACATTGAGGATGGGTTTGAGGGAAAACAAATAACTGGAGCAGCATTCAGAGATCTCTCTGCTGCCTACGACACTCTCCAACACCGCACAATGGTCAGGAAAAGCCTCCTCAACAACAGGCGCTTCTATGTCCAGTTAAATGACCAGAGGAGTAAATGGAAAGCCCAAAAGAACGGCCTCCCACAAGGTAGCGTGCTCGCCCCCCCTCCTTTTCAATATCTACACAAACGTCCAGCCACTACCCACAGAATGCCAGCGTTTCATCTACGCCGACAATATCTGCATTACCACCCAACAAGCAGACTTCCAGAAGATTGAGTCTGTCCTTGAAAGTGCCCTCCAAGAAATGTCAAGCTACTACAATACAACCACCTGAAACCCAAACCATCAAAAACCCAACTATGCAGCTTCCACCTGAGGAACCGAGACGCAAAAAAAGAATTGCGCATCACAAACTCTCAAACCATACCCACCCCATGTATCTTGGATTTACACTGGACAGGACACTCTTCTTCAAAAAACACCTGGAGAACACAAAAGCCACGGTCAACAACCACAATAACATCCTGTGAAAACTAGTGAACTCCATGTGGGGCGCAGACCCACAAACAATCCGTGCAACTGCCATGGCCCTGTCTTTCTCTACACCAGAGTATGCCTGCTCAAGCTGGAGCCGATCACGTCACACCAAATTGGTCGACACAGCCCTAAATGACACCTGCGGCATCATCACAGGATGCATCAAGACAACACCTGTCCCTGTCCCAACACCTGTTTACATTCGAGGGTCGCCGGTCCTCTCGAACGGAACAGTTTAACGTCATGCCCAGGACGAAAAGATATAGAGAACACCAACATGACAAATAACAGCAGGAAGGCATGGGCCACAATCCACCGTCTTGGCAAAGACCACAACACCCATAATTCACAACGGTCACAGCAAACTCTGTTGCATCACAACTGGTGTAGGTATTGGATGGAGCCCGCACACCACAGGTATAAGAAAGACGTGATGCAGAGGAGGTTAATGGGTCGGTAGCTCTTCGGGGATAATGGGTCTTTGCCAGGTTTAGGGATTGCAACCACTTTGGCCTTTTTCCAGACAGAAGGGGTGGTTTTCTGTGCTATGCATGTGTTCAGCATCCCCACAAGCCAGGTCTTTGTGTTAGGTCCCAGGTGCTGTATCATTTCTGCCAGTATGTCATCAATCCCTGCTGCTTTTCCGGGTTTCAACTTTCCCATTGCAGTTTCAAGTTTTTCTAGGTCGAAGGGTTTGGTTTCAGGGCTGGCTGATTGTGGTTGGTCTGATACCACTGTGCGATGGTATTCTATGTGGGTCGGTGGCGGTGTTGGTTATGACTGTTGGCCACCAGTTGTGACCAAGACCGCCACCGACCCACAGGAGAATACCATCGCACAGTGGTATCAGACCAACCACAATCAGCCAGCCCTTAAACCAAACCCTTCGACCTAGAAGAATTTGAAACTGCAATGGGAAAGTTGAAACCCGGAAAAGCAGCAGGGATTGATGACCTACTGGCAGAAATGATACAGCACCTGGGACCCAACGCAAAGACATGGCTTGTGGGGATGCTGAACACATGCATAGCACAGAAAACCATCCCTTCTGTCTGGAAAAAGGCCAAAGTGGTTGCAATCCCTAAACCTGGCAAAGACCCATTATCCCCAAAGAGCTACCGACCCATTTCCCTCATATGCATCACCTACAAGCTCTATGAGAGGCTGCTACTCCAACGCCTCGTTGCCACTCATAGATACCAAGCTGACTAAAGACCAAGCTGGTTTCCGTCCTGGCCGCTCCTGTGCTGGACAGAGCTCAACCTCACCCAACACATTGAGGATTGGTTTGAGGGAAAACAAATAACTGGAGCAGCATTCAGAGATCTCTCTGCTGCCTACGACACTCTCCAACACCGCACAATGGTCAGGAAAAGCCTCCTCAACAACAGGCGCTTCTATGTCCAGTTAAATGACCAGAGTAAATGGAAAGCCCAAAAGAACGGCCTCCCACAAGGTAGCGTGCTCGCCCCCCCTCCTTTTCAATATCTACACAAACGTCCAGCCACTACCCACAGAATGCCAGCGTTTCATCTACGCCGACAATATCTGCATTACCACCCAACAAGCAGACTTCCAGAAGATTGAGTCTGTCCTTGAAAGTGCCCTCCAAGAAATGTCAAGCTACTACAATACAACCACCTGAAACCCAAACCATCAAAAACCCAACTATGCAGCTTCCACCTGAGGAACCGAGACGCAAAAAAAGAATTGCGCATCACAAACTCTCAAACCATACCCACCCCATGTATCTTGGATTTACACTGGACAGGACACTCTTCTTCAAAAAACACCTGGAGAACACAAAAGCCACGGTCAACAACCACAATAACATCCTGTGAAAACTAGTGAACTCCATGTGGGGCGCAGACCCACAAACAATCCGTGCAACTGCCATGGCCCTGTCTTTCTCTACACCAGAGTATGCCTGCTCAAGCTGGAGCCGATCACGTCACACCAAATTGGTCGACACAGCCCTAAATGACACCTGCGGCATCATCACAGGATGCATCAAGACAACACCTGTCCCTGTCCCAACACCTGTTTACATTCGAGGGTCGCCGGTCCTCTCGAACGGAACAGTTTAACGTCATGCCCAGGACGAAAAGATATAGAGAACACCAACATGACATAAAACAGCAGGAAGGCATGGGCCACAATCCACCGTCTTGGCAAAGACCACAACACCCATAATTCACAACGGTCACAGCAAACTCTGTTGCATCACAACTGGTGTAGGTATTGGATGGAGCCCGCACACCACAGGTATAAGAAAGACGTGATGCAGAGGAGGTTAATGGGTCGGTAGCTCTTCGGGGATAATGGGTCTTTGCCAGGTTTAGGGATTGCAACCACTTTGGCCTTTTTCCAGACAGAAGGGGTGGTTTTCTGTGCTATGCATGTGTTCAGCATCCCCACAAGCCAGGTCTTTGTGTTAGGTCCCAGGTGCTGTATCATTTCTGCCAGTATGTCATCAATCCCTGCTGCTTTTCCGGGTTTCAACTTTCCCATTGCAGTTTCAAGTTCTTCTAGGTCGAAGGGTTTGGTTTCAGGGCTGGCTGATTGTGGTTGGTCTGATACCACTGTGCGATGGTATTCTATGTGGGTCGGTGGCGGTGTTGGTTATGACTGTTGGCCACCAGTTGTGACCAAGACCGCCACCGACCCACAGGAGAATACCATCGCACAGTGGTATCAGACCAACCACAATCAGCCAGCCCTTAAACCAAACCCTTCGACCTAGAAGAATTTGAAACTGCAATGGGAAAGTTGAAACCCGGAAAAGCAGCAGGGATTGATGACCTACTGGCAGAAATGATACAGCACCTGGGACCCAACGCAAAGACATGGCTTGTGGGGATGCTGAACACATGCATAGCACAGAAAACCATCCCTTCTGTCTGGAAAAAGGCCAAAGTGGTTGCAATCCCTAAACCTGGCAAAGACCCATTATCCCCAAAGAGCTACCGACCCATTTCCCTCATATGCATCACCTACAAGCTCTATGAGAGGCTGCTACTCCAACGCCTCGTTGCCACTCATAGATACCAAGCTGACTAAAGACCAAGCTGGTTTCCGTCCTGGCCGCTCCTGTGCTGGACAGAGCTCAACCTCACCCAACACATTGAGGATGGGTTTGAGGGAAAACAAATAACTGGAGCAGCATTCAGAGATCTCTCTGCTGCCTACGACACTCTTCAACACCGCACAATGGTCAGGAAAAGCCTCCTCAACAACAGGCGCTTCTATGTCCAGTTAAATGACCAGAGGAGTAAATGGAAAGCCCAAAAGAACGGCCTCCCACAAGGTAGCGTGCTCGCCCCCCCCTCCTTTTCAATATCTACACAAACGTCCAGCCACTACCCACAGAATGCCAGCGTTTCATCTACGCCGACAATATCTGCATTACCACCCAACAAGCAGACTTCCAGAAGATTGAGTCTGTCCTTGAAAGTGCCCTCCAAGAAATGTCAAGCTACTACAATACAACCACCTGAAACCCAACCCATCAAAAACCCAACTATGCAGCTTCCACCTGAGGAACCGAGACGCAAAAAAATAATTGCGCATCACAAACTCTCAAACCATACCCACCCCATGTATCTTGGATTTACACTGGACAGGACACTCTTCTTAAAAAAACACCTGGAGAACACAAAAGCCACGGTCAACAACCACAATAACATCCTGTGAAAACTAGTGAACTCCAAGTGGGGCGCAGACCCACAAACAATCCGTGCAACTGCCATGGCCCTGTCTTTCTCTACACCAGAGTATGCCTGCTCAAGCTGGAGCCGATCACGTCACACCAAATTGGTCGACACAGCCCTAAATGACACCTGTGGCATCATCACAGGATGCATTAAGACAACACCTGTCCCTGTCCCAACACCTGTTTACATTCGAGGGTCGCCGGTCCTCTCGAACGGAACAGTTTAACGTCATGCCCAGGACGAAAAGATATAGAGAACACCAACATGACAAATAACAGCAGGAAGGCATGGGCCACAATCCACCGTCTTGGCAAAGACCACAACACCCATAATTCACAACGGTCACAGCAAACTCTGTTGCATCACAACTGGTGTAGGTATTGGATGGAGCCCGCACACCACAGGTATAAGAAAGACGTGATGCAGAGGAGGTTAATGGGTCGGTAGCTCTTCGGGGATAATGGGTCTTTGCCAGGTTTAGGGATTGCAACCACTTTGGCCTTTTTCCAGACAGAAGGGGTGGTTTTCTGTGCTATGCATGTGTTCAACATCCCCACAAGCCAGGTCTTTGTGTTAGGTCCCAGGTGCTGTATCATTTCTGCCAGTATGTCATCAATCCCTGCTGCTTTTCCGGGTTTCAACTTTCCCATTGCAGTTTCAAGTTCTTCTAGGTCGAAGGGTTTGGTTTCAGGGCTGGCTGATTGTGGTTGGTCTGATACCACTGTGCGATGGTATTCTATGTGGGTCGGTGGCGGTGTTGGTTATGACTGTTGGCCACCAGTTGTGACCAAGACCGCCACCGACCCACAGGAGAATACCATCGCACAGTGGTATCAGACCAACCACAATCAGCCAGCCCTTAAACCAAACCCTTCGACCTAGAAGAATTTGAAACTGCAATGGGAAAGTTGAAACCCGGAAAAGCAGCAGGGATTGATGACCTACTGGCAGAAATGATACAGCACCTGGGACCCAACGCAAAGACCTGGCTTGTGGGGATGCTGAACACATGCATAGCACAGAAAACCATCCCTTCTGTCTGGAAAAAGGCCAAAGTGGTTGCAATGCCTAAACCTGGCAAAGACCCATTATCCCCAAAGAGCTACCGACCCATTTCCCTCCTATGCATCACCTACAAGCTCTATGAGAGGCTGCTACTCCAACGCCTCGTTGCCACTCATAGATACCAAGCTGACTAAAGACCAAGCTGGTTTCCGTCCTGGCCGCTCCTGTGCTGGACATAGCTCAACCTCACCCAACACATTGAGGATGGGTTTGAGGGAAAACAAATAACTGGAGCAGCATTCAGAGATCTCTCTGCTGCCTACGACACTGTCCAACACCGCACAAAGGTCAGGAAAAACCTCCTCAACAACAGGCGCTTCTATGTCCAGTTAAATGACCAGAGGAGTAAATGGAAAGCCCAAAAGAACGGCCTCCAACAAGGTAGCGTGCTCGCCCCCCCTCCTTTTCAATATCTACACAAACGACCAGCCACTACCCAATGCCTAATGCCAGCGTTTCATCTGCGCCGACAACCTCTGCATTACCACCCAACAAGCAGACTTCCAGAAGATTGAGTCTGTCCTTGAAAGTGCCCTCCAAGAAATGTCAAGCTACTACAATACAACCACCTGAAACCCAACCCATCAAAAACCCAACTATGCAGCTTCCACCTGAGGAACCCAGACGGGGAAAAATAACTGAGCGTCACTTGGGATGGTCACAAACTCTCCAACCATACCCACCCCATGTAACTTGGAGTTACACTGGACAGGACACTCTCCTTTAAAAAAACATCTGGAGAACACAAAAGCCAAGGTCAACACCCACACCCGTGAAATAAATGTTTACACACCTCATTCAAGTTGCAGGCAGGCTAGCTGTCTACCTTGATCGCCGTCCTAAGAAAGAAAGACAGAAAAAGAAACACACACATTTAGAACGACTTAAACCCTCTATATTTAATAAAACAATTCTGGACAGGAATCCTGTATTGCAGGGGTGCCCACATTTACATTGTGATCTACCAGTAGATCACAAAGGCTGTGCAGTAGGGCCGGGACTAATTGCGATTAATTTAGATTAATTAACTACAGAAAAATTTATCGCGATTAACTACAGATAAATTAATCGCACCTTTTCTTTCACCGCGGAACGTTTCTCACTGGGCGCTTTTCTATAGTACTGAAAACTGGAAATAATAAAAAGTCACCCCATTTTGTGTTGCCTAGAACTGGAGGTCTGACAAAAAACAGTAACAATATGAAGTAAGTACAGCTTTGTGATGTCACTGAGATGTACTTGTTACTGTTACAAAAAAAAATTCAGACCTCCAGTTCTATAGGCAACACAGAATGGGGTGACTTTTATTATTATTTCCACAACAGGTATATTAATGACAGTAAAATGTTGTTGTTTAATAAATAGAAAGGGGTTTTTAAATAAAAATCAGTTATATGTGACACATTTTCAGCCAATCAGGAGAAAGTAGCTATTTATGAGCTTAATGTTCCAGTTCTATTTGTGTCTGTTACATTACAATTCCACTTGTTTAATCTGTATCCTGACTGCGTTCCTGATTGGATAAAATTGCCGTTTCAGAAAAAGTTCTCTCTGTTACTGAACAAACACTATAGCAATGATTACTGTCACAATATAGAGCTATTTAATACTGTTACTGAACACATTCTAGCAATGATTACTGTCACACTATAGAATTATTTAACACTGTTACTGAACACACACTCTATAGCAATGATTACTGTAACAATATAGAGCTATTTAACACTGTTTCTGAACAGACTCTATAGCAATGATTACTGTCACAATATAGAGCTATTTAACACTGTTTCTGAACAGACTCTATAGCAATGATTACTGTCACACTATAAAGCTATTTAACACTGTTACTGAACACACTCTAGCAATGATTACTGTCACACTATAAAGCTATTTAACACTGTTACTGAACACACTCTAGCAATGATTACTGTCACACTATAGAATTATTTAACACTGTAACTGAACACACACTCTATAGCAATGATTACTGTCACACTATAAAGCTATTTAACACTGTTACTGAACACACTCTAGCAATGATTACTGTCACACTATAGAATTATTTAACACTGTAACTGAACACACACTCTATAGCAATGATTACTGTCACACTATAGAATTATTTAACACTGTACTGAACACACTCTATAGCAATGATTACTGTCACAATATAGAGCAATTTAATTTAGGTAACCAAATGGACTCCAATAGTAGATCTTTACACTCTCAATAGTTTAATTGTTAAGCATCTGCTTAATTTCCCAAAAAAACAGAGAATGTAGAAGATTGCTTTTAATCCTTTGTTGATGTTTTGTATGTATTACTGTAGGAGAGCGGTTAGTGACTGTGCCTTATTAACATTAGTGCCTGGGATCTTTTCCGGCCAATTTCAAAGAATGTTTGTTTGCTTCCCGACAATTTACCAGAATGTTTTGTGCTTTTACCAACCAAACAAAACTCTTTTCTAGCCTGACGCTGCCAGATGGGGGCGGTATTAAGCTGTGAGACAAATTTGTGTAGCAAGCTTCTTGGATCTGGCAGCGTCAGGTCAGGTTAGCTCTTTTCACCTCTAGTCGATCATTTATTCAGCATTTGATCCACGGACCACCATTGTGAGAGTCAAAATGGTAGTCCGTGGCTCAAACATGTCGCCTATGAAGTTACTTGTTGTGTTTATAAATGATACTACTACTTTACAAAACAGTGATCCAGTAGATGAGTGGTTACAATCGATGGTTAGTGAACGTATGGGCCCGGGTTCACTTCCCAGTCGAGGACTGAGTTTGTTTTCTTCTTAACAAACAAAACTGTTTTTGCTTCAAGTCGAGGTCCTTTATTCATTCAGTATCTGAGTCACGGACCACCATTTGAGGCTCAACAAATACTGAATGAATAATGGACCTCGACGAGATGCTAAAACAAATGTGTTTTTTTGTAAGAAAGAAGAAAAACTCTCAGTCCTCGAGTGGGACTAGAACCCGGGTCCTTTGGTTCACTAACCCCCGACGCTAACCGTTCGGCTACTGGAACACGGTGTTACAGAGTAGTACGATCATAATATATAAACATCACAACTAGTAACATCATATAAAGTGATAACAGATGTTTGAACAACAACAACAACAACAACGTTTAAGTATTAAATAACATTTCATTGCTTACCTTGCTGCTGCGGACACGACGACGAGGCGGCGGACATGGTGACGTGGCAACTATCCAACAAACACTGACCAAACCCACCTCCACGTTTCTCTTCCGTATTTGAAGGGGGCCGTCACTTCCTTCCGGTGTGACGTGGGGCCACGCCCGCGAGTTTTTTGCCGCGAGTTTCTTGTAGTCACATTGTAGAATGTAGTCCTCTTACGTTACATCCGAGTCCCGTATGATTCTGAACGCGTGAATCTTTTTTATTTTTATTTTTTTTTTACAATAACGTTATTTTTCAGAAAGGAAGCCATTGAGGGTTAAAATGGGTCTTAATGCTTCCAACTCGAGTAGAATTATTAATGTAACCGTAAAGTGTAAACAAGAAAATGTATGACGTGGAGCTTTCTTAAGACCCGGAAGCGGGTTACGTCACGGCTTAAATAGTCAATAGAGAATTTAGTCTATTGAGCGTCCTCAATAGTCTAGCGGTCTAACCACCCGACTTTTGAAAACGAACTTTATATAACTTCACGGGTTCAAACCACTCTGATGTTTTTCTCAATCATTGATTCACAATACCAGAATGCACGTTTATTTAATCATAAATACATGAAGCAGACAGCCCTGTGATTAAACCTTCAGCATTACACACTGAAACCTACCACACTGTGGCTGGCTTTTTATTCACAATGCAACGTTATTGTACTCCTAATAATATATCATGGTGTCGTCTAGCTCTGGTCCATAGCTCTAATGGGCATTACAAGCTACGATTTATATGCTACAAGTTAAAACTACCTAAAAAGTTGTATTTTATATTATGTTTACAAGCTAAAAAGCACTATTTCTAACTATTTTAAGTAAACCTACCTGGTTTAAAAATGTAAGTAATACAGTTGCATTTTATATTATGTTAAATGTTATATAGGCAATTATATCGAAGCTGTCAGGCAGAAATATCTCATCAGTGGTTTTAAACCTTTCTCATATCAATATATAATCAATTGACATTATGAGGAATATGAGCCATGGACCACCTTTCAATTAAATCTAGCCTCTCAGACCCCAAAATAAAGAATATTTTGTTAAACATTTATTTGATGATATATGATATATTTACTAGGCCTAAATTGTTGTATATAGGCCTAGGCCTACTATAAAAAATATTACTGCACTGTTTTTTTATTTTATTTATTTATTCATTAGTAATAAAATATCACTGATGGTGTTCGGTTAGCCTCGGAAACCCAGACGTTTTATTTCCTGGAAGAAAGAAAAGTGTTCGGTAGGCGGCATCACACTTGTATTCTATGGTAGTATCATATGTATGTTAGTCATTCAAGTCAAGCATCGTGTGTAAGTAATGTTTCATTATGTTTGTATCATCTCACTCACATCAATGTGAATCAGACTTAGATAGCATTTGATACAGACTTATAGCATGTTATGTCATAGCACGTCATAGTACATTATGTATAGCATAGTGTATATATATATATATATATATATATATATGTATAGTTTATATGTATAGTTTCATTATATAGATATTCCACTGTTACTTTCTTAGCTTACGCATGTTTCATGATAAATGTTTTTATGTGATGTATTCCCATGCTTTTTTGTTCTTGCTTAATGTAAGTCGCTCTGGATTAAGAGCGTCTGATAAATGCCTACATTGTAAATTGTAATGTTGTCTTATCTGACATGCAATGAAAAACGAGTAGCCTAAGCTATGTTATGTTACGCATTGTGCACTCTTTCCATGTGGCATATGCCGCATGGCTAATTTGCATACTAATTTAAATATATGTTAATTAGCCATGTGCTATCGTGGATCATTCGTGGTGTATAGGCTATATGCCCACTGCCACTGGCTGGCATTGTAGGCTACAAGTCGAGCATCGTTCGCTTTGATTATATAGCCGCGTGCTGCTTATTGTTGAATAAGGGCACATATTACGAAGGAGAGAGAGAGAGCTATATAGCTATAAAACAAACAATTAACGAGAGTAGCCTACACTTGAA
>NC_139718.1:1421093-1472593 GCF_964188405.1 Protomyctophum parallelum | reverse complement strand
ACCCAGAACAGTCTTAAATTAACCTATTTATTCATGCAGAGAAGAATACAGCATACAGCATACAGCATACAGCATAGCACAGCATACAGCATACAGCATACAGCAATACAGCATACAGCATACAGCATAAGCAACAGCATACAGCATGAAGCATACAGCATACAGCATACAGCATACAGCAATACAGCATACAGCATACAGCAATACAGCATACAGCATACAGCATACAGCATACAGCATACAGCATACAGCATACAGCATACAGCATACCAGCATACAGCATACAGCATAAAGCATACAGCATACAGCATACAGCATACAGCATAAAGCATACAGCATACAGCAACAGCATACAGCATACAGCATACAGCATACAGCATACAAGCATACAGCATACAGCATACAGCATACAGCATACAGCATAAAGCATACAGCATACAGCATACAGCATACAGCATAAAGCCATACAGCATACAGCATACAGCATACAGCATACAGCATACAGCATACAGCATAAAGCATACAGCATACAGCATGAAGCATACAGCATACAGCATACAGCATACAGCATACAGCATACGCATCAGCATACAGCAGAAGCATACAGCATACAGCATAAAGCATACAGCATACAGCATACAGCATACAGCATACAGCATACAGCATACAGCATACAGCATACAGCATGAAGCATACAGCATACAGCATACAGCATACAGCATAAAGCATACAGCATACAGCATACAGCATACAGCATACAGCATACAGCATACAGCATACAGCATAGAAGCATACAGCATGAAGCATACAGCATACAGCATACAGCATACAGCATACAGCATAAAGCATACAGCATACAGCATACAGCATACAGCATAAAGCATACAGCATACAGCATACAGCATACAGCATACAGCATACAGCATACAGCATAAAGCATACAGCATACAGCATACAGCATACAGATAAGCATACAGCATACAGCATACAGCATACAGCATACAGCATACAGCATACAGCATACAGCATACAGCATAAAGCATACAGCATACAGCATGAAGCATACAGCATACAGCATACAGCATACAGCATACAGCATACAGCATACAGCATACAGCATACAGCATACAGCATACAGCATAAAGCATAAGCATACAGCATGAAGCATACAGCATACAGCATACAGCATACAGCATACAGCATACAGCATAAAGCATACAGCATACAGCATACAGCATACAGCATACAGCATACAGCATACAGCATACAGCATAAAGCATACAGCATACAGCATGAAGCATACAGCATAAAGCATACAGCATGAAGCATACAGCATGAAGAATACAGCATAAAGCATACAGCATACAGCATGAAGCATACAGCATGAAGCATACAGCATACAGCATACAGCATACAGCATACAGCATACAGCATGAAGCATGAAGCATACAGCATACAGCATACAGCATACAGCATACAGCATGAAGCATACAGCATACAGCATGAAGCATACAGCATACAGCATACAGCATACAGCATACAGCATACAGCATAAAGCATACAGCATACAGCATACAGCATACAGCATACAGCATACAGCATGAAGCATACAGCATACAGCATACAGCATACAGCATGAAGCATACAGCATACAGCATACAGCATACAGCATACAGCATACAGCATGAAGCATACAGCATGAAGCATACAGCATGAAGCATACAAGCATGGAAGCATACAGCATGAAGCATACAGCATGAAGCATACAGCATACAGCATACAGCATACAGCATGAAGCATACAGCATACAGCATACAGCATGAAGCAACAGCATACAGCATACAGCATACAGCATACAGCATGAAGCATACAGCATACAGCATGAAGCATACAGCATACAGCATACAGCATACAGCATACAGCATACAGCATACAGCATGAAGCATACAGCATGAAGCATACAGCATACAGCATACAGCATACAGCATACAGCATGAAGCATACAGCATACAGCATACAGCATGAAGCATACAGCATACAGCATACAGCATACAGCATACAGCATACAGCATACAGCATACAGCATACAGCATGAAGCATGAAGCATACAGCATACAGCATACAGCATACAGCATGAAGCATACAGCATACAGCATACAGCATACAGCATACAGCATACAGCATGAAGCATACAGCATGAAGCATACAGCATGAAGCATACAGCATGAAGCATACAGCATGAAGCATACAGCATGAAGCATACAGCATGAAGCATACAGCATACAGCATACAGCATACAGCATGAAGCATGAAGCATACAGCATGAAGCATACAGCATACAGCATACAGCATACAGCATGAAGCATGAAGCATACAGCATACAGCATACAGCATACAGCATACAGCATACAGCATACAGCATACAGCATAAAGCATACAGCATACAGCATACAGCATACAGCATACAGCATACAGCATACAGCATGAAGCATACAGCATACAGCATGAAGCATAAAGCATACAGCATACAGCATACAGCATGAAGCATACAGCATACAGCATACAGCATAAAGCATAAAGCATACAGCATAAAGCATACAGCATACAGCATACAGCATAAAGCATACAGCATACAGCATACAGCATACAGCATACAGCATACAGCATACAGCATACAGCATACAGCATGAAGCATACAGCATACAGCATGAAGCATACAGCATACAGCATACAGCATACAGCATGAAGCATACAGCATACAGCTTACAGCATAAAGCATAAAGCATACAGCATACAGCATACAGCATAAAGCATACAGCATACAGCATGAAGCATACAGCATACAGCATACAGCATACAGCATGAAGCATACAGCATACAGCATGAAGAATACAGCATAAAGCATGAAGCATACAGCATGAAGAATACAGCATAAAGCATGAAGCATACAGCATGAAGAATACAGCATACAGCATGAAGCATACAGCATGAAGAATACAGCATAAAGCATGAAGCATACAGCATGAAGAATACAGCATACAGCATGAAGCATACAGCATACAGCATACAGCATACAGCATGAAGCATACAGCATACAGCATGAAGAATACAGCATAAAGCATGAAGCATACAGCATGAAGAATACAGCATAAAGCATGAAGCATACAGCATGAAGAATACAGCATAAAGCATGAAGCATACAGCATGAAGAATACAGCATAAAGCATGAAGCATACAGCATGAAGAATACAGCATACAGCATGAAGCATACAGCATACAGCATACAGCATACAGCATGAAGCATACAGCATACAGCATGAAGAATACAGCATAAAGCATACAGCATACAGCATGAAGCATACAGCATACAGCATACAGCATACAGCATACAGCATGAAGCATACAGCATACAGCATACAGCATACAGCATGAAGAATACAGCATAAAGCATACAGCATAAAGCATACAGCATACAGCATACAGCATGAAGAATACAGCATAAAGAATACAGCATACAGCATAAAGCATACAGCATGAAGCATACAGCATAAAGAATACAGCATACAGCATAAAGCATACAGCATGAAGAATACAGCATAAAGAATACAGCATGAAGCATACAGCATACAGCATACAGCATACAGCATACAGCATACAGCATACAGCATACAGCATACAGCATGAAGCATGAAGCATAAAGCATACAGCATACAGCATACAGCATAAAGCATACAGCATAAAGCATACAGCATACAGCATACAGCATACAGCATACAGCATACAGCATACAGCATGAAGCATGAAGCATACAGCATACAGCATACAGCATAAAGCATACAGCATAAAGCATACAGCATACAGCATACAGCATACAGCATACAGCATACAGCATGAAGCATACAGCATGAAGCATACAGCATGAAGCATACAGCATGAAGCATACAGCATGAAGCATACAGCATGAAGCATACAGCATACAGCATACAGCATACAGCATGAAGCATACAGCATACAGCATACAGCATGAAGCATACAGCATACAGCATACAGCATACAGCATACAGCATGAAGCATACAGCATACAGCATGAAGCATACAGCATACAGCATACAGCATACAGCATACAGCATACAGCATACAGCATGAAGCATACAGCATACAGCATACAGCATACAGCATACAGCATACAGCATACAGCATACAGCATACAGCATGAAGCATGAGCATAAAGCATACAGCATACAGCATACAGCATAAAGCATACAGCATAAAGCATACAGCATACAGCATACAGCATACAGCATACAGCATACAGCATACAGCATGAAGCATGAAGCATACAGCATACAGCATACAGCATAAAGCATAAGCATAAAAGCATACAGCATACAGCATACAGCATACAGCATACAGCATACAGCATACAGCATACAGCATACAGCATACAGCATGAAGCATAAAGCATACAGCATAAAGCATACAGCATAAAGCATACAGCATAAAGCATACAGCATACAGCATACAGCATACAGCATACAGCATACAGCATGAAGCATACAGCATAAAGCATACAGCATACAGCATACAGCATGAAGCATAAAGCATACAGCATACAGCATACAGCATGAAGCATACAGCATAAAGCATACAGCATGAAGCATACAGCATACAGCATGAAGCATACAGCATGAAGCATACAGCATACAGCATAAAGCATACAGCATACAGCATACAGCATGAAGCATACAGCATGAAGCATACAGCATGAAGCATACAGCATACAGCATACAGCATACAGCATAAAGCATACAGCATGAAGCATACAGCATGAAGCATACAGCATGAAGCATACAACATAAAGCATACAGCATGAAGCATACAGCATAAGCATACAGCATACAGCATAAAGCATACAGCATGAAGCATACAGCATAAAGCATACAGCATACAGCATAAAGCATACAGCATAAAGCATACAGCATAAAGTAAAGTCAATGCAAAATGTAAATCCAAAAATCCAGAATCCAGAAGTCCAAAATCTCCATATACATTCAAAGCATAAAATGCATACACACCAGAAGTCCAAAAGTTATACAAAGCAACTGAAATCCAAGATATACCTTTTTAACGAGACCAAAACAACAAACCAGAAGTCCATTAAGGAGAATTCCATGCTAGAAGGCTTTCTTATCTTTCTTTGTAGTCGTTACGTCCCGACCAAAGAGGTCCAGGTGTTATTTTGTGCAAAAACTCCTTATTGGCTATTTTCCCTACCATAAGCCCTCAATGAATTGCATTGAATTGAATGGTAATTGAATGGGGCTATGGGGTGTTGTGCTAATTCACTTATTTCCATCGAAAGAAGTAGTAAAGTGTGCCGCTTGGGATTATTATTTACATTATGAAGAGAGGATATATACAAAGAAATTATAATTTTGAGCGATGGAAATAAGCAAATTAGCACAACACCCATAGCCCCATTCAAGTCCATTCAATGCAATTCATTTAGGGCTTATGGTAGGGGAAATAGCCAATAAGGAGCTTTTTGACGTAACAACTACAAATAACACCTGGACCTCTTTGTGGGGACGTAACAACTACAAAGAAAGGTAAGAAAGCCTTTTAGTATGGAATTCTCCTTTAAGGCAGATCACTGGAACAACAATGTATGTACCAGTGTTGTTTTTGGCAGCAAATTATGATTTTAGTTTTAGTCATAGTCTTTGGAATAGTTTTCATTTAGTTTTAGTCACATTTCAGTCACCTCTCACATGCACACGCACACGCACACGCACACGCACACGCACACGCACACACACACACACACACACACACACACACACACACACACACACACACACACACACACACACAGAGAGAGAGAGAGGGGCCCAGACAAAACAACATACATCCCAGGAAGTGAAGCGTCAATGACATGATTTGGGGACTGTGTCACTCGGGACAGAGGGGGGGGGGGGGGGACAGAGGGGGGGGGGGGGTGGGGGGGGGGACAGAGGGGGGGTTATGGGGGGGGGGGGGGGGGGGGGGGGTTTATGGGGGGGGTCTCTTATGTAGGCCTATACAGATCTGAACAGCTAGGGTCTCTTGAGGACAACAGGACAAGGCCTGTCTGTCTGTCTGTCTGTCTGTCTGTCTGTCTGTCTGTCTGTCTGTCTGTCTGTCTGTCTGTCTGTCTGTCTGTCTCTCCCTCTGTCTGTCTCTCCTCTGTCTCTGTCTCTCTCTCTGTCTCTCTCTCTGTCTCTCTCTTGTCTCTCTCTCTCTCCCTCTCTCTCTCTCTCTCTCTCTCTTCTCTCTCTCTCTCTCTCTCTCTCTCCCCCCCTCTCTCTCTCTCTCTCTCCTGTTCTCCCTGGACAGAGGTGGAACTAACTTGAAGGCTAACTTTACGAGGAACAACAACCGTTGGGCGAAAACAGAACCACGATAAAGGTTAAAGGTTAAAGGTTAAAGGATAAAGGCCGACGGAGCCTCCGTGACCCAGACAGGGTTCCCTCTCTTCCTGTTCCTGGAAAGCGCTCTGTTTGCCATCCCTGGAACTATATGATGGGCCTGAACATGTTATAGCCGCTCGTCTCTGATACCATCTATCAAGGTTAAAAAACACACTGAGCCTCCATGTGTAATATACCTCGCAGAGATTCATGAGAGCCTCACGCCCATATGGCATACTTAGTTTAGACTAGGGGTAGGCAACCTTAGGCACGGGTGCCAACATTGGCACAGGGTGATTAGTGTGAGAGAGAGAAGGTTTTTATTTTTAAATTAAATATTCCAAAAAAGTGTAGTCAGTTAAATTAAGTCTACAGTTTGACTGTTTTACACGCTTAACCCGCATTTTAATCAACCCCCCTTCACTGCCGAGATTGTTGTATTACCTTTAGAGCATATGCTGAATTATTTGGGCTTTTAATCCGCGAAAATCGAGCGAAAAAAGCTTCCCCCATTTGTTATGAACGACCGCACCACCCGCCATCTTGGTACACCCGGAAGACGCAGCACAGGAGCCTCCTCCATGAGGCGTTGAACCCCATTCGTTTGCATTGGCCTCAATTTCCCAGAAGCCCTAGCAGCCCACAGCATGTGACGATTTCTGGTTTCGTCATCAAAACAAATGCATCTACTCTCTTTCTCCGCGGCGAAGACGGATTTTCTTTTTATTTATTACATTACGGCGGATTAAACACATAAAACAAAAGGCGGTATTAGCGGGGTTGGCAGCGACATTAACCTGGAGTAATCCATTCCCGGCACAGAAACTGTTTTAAGTCTATTCACATCTACAAATTACATGATCGTTTACATCCTGCACATAATTGTACATTCATTCAAACTCCTAACTCATGACTGGGGAGGGATTAGGTGGGTTATTGCTCTGAGTTTAATGATCATTACACAAATATTTCTAAGCTTGTTATGTATATCCATTGGACAATCAAAATCAATTGGGAATATTACATTTTGATGTGGTGTCATAATTATGTATGGCACACTGACGTCATGTGAAAAAGGTTGCAGACCCCTGGTTTAGACTATAGTCATTGGTTAGACATGGGTTAAGGTTAGGTTTAGGGTGCATACTTAGTTTAGACTAGTCATTGGTTAGACATGGGTTAAGGCTAGGTTTAGGGTGCATACTTAGTTTAGACTAGTCATTGGTTAGACATGGGTTAAGGCTAGGTTTAGGGTGCATACTTAGTTTAGACTAGTCATTGGTTAGACATGGGTTAAGGTTAGGTTTAGGGTGCATACTTAGTTTAGACTAGTCATTGGTTAGACATGGGTTAAGGTTAGGTTTAGGGTGCATACTTAGTTTAGACTAGTCATTGGTTAGACATGGGTTAAGGTTAGGTTTAGGTGTGCTGCCCCGTGGGAGGTTAGGTTTAGACTAGTCATTGGTTAGACATGGGTTAAGGTTAGGTTTAGGGTGCATACTTAGTTTAGACTAGTCATTGGTTAGACATGGGTTAAGGTTAGGTTTATGGTGCATACTTATAGACTAGTCATTGGTTAGACATGGGTTAAGGTTAGGTTTAGGGTGCATACTACTTAGTTTAGACTAGTCATTGGTTATACATGGGTTAAGGTTAGGTTTAGGTGTGCTGCCCCGCGGGAGGTTAGGTTTAGACTAGTCATTGGTTAGACATGGGTTAAGGTTAGGTTTAGGTGTGCTGCCCCGTGGGAGGTTAGGTTTAGACTAGTCATTGGTTAGACATGGGTTAAGGTTAGGTTTAGGTGTGCTGCCCCGTGGGAGGTTAGGTTTAGACTAGTCATTGGTTAGACATGGGTTAAGGTTAGGTTTAGGTGTGCTGCCCCCATGGGAGGTTAGGTTTAGACTAGTCATTGGTTAGACATGGGTTAAGGTTAGGTTTAGGTGTGCTGCCCCGTGGGAGGTTAGGTTTAGACTAGTCATTGGTTAGACATGGGTTAAGGTTAGGTATAGACTATAGTCATTGGTTAGACATGGGTTAAGGTTAGGTTTAGGTGTGCTGCCCCGTGGGAGGTTAGGTTTAGACTAGTCATTGGTTAGACACAGGTTAAGGTTAGGTTTAGGTGTGCTGCCCCGTGGGAGGTTAGGTTTAGACTAGTCATTGGTTAGACATGGGTTAAGGTTAGGTTTAGGTGTGCTGCCCCTTGGGAGGTTAGGTTTAGACTAGTCATTGGTTAGACATGGGTTAAGGTTAGGTTTAGGTGTGCTGCCCCGTGGGAGGTTAGGTTTAGACTAGTCATTGGTTAGACATGGGTTAAGGTTAGGTTTAGGTGTGCTGCCCCGTGGGAGGTTAGGTTTAGACTAGTCATTGGTTAGACATGGGTTAAGGTTAGGTTTAGACTATAGTCATTGGTTAGACATGGGTTAAGGTTAGGTTTAGGTGTGCTGCCCCGTGGGAGGTTAGGTTTAGACTAGTCATTGGTTAGACACAGGTTAAGGTTAGGTTTAGGTGTGCTGCCCCGTGGGAGGTTAGGTTTAGACTAGTCATTGGTTAGACATGGGTTAAGGTTAGGTTTAGGTGTGCTGCCCCTTGGGAGGTTAGGTTTAGACTAGTCATTGGTTAGACATGGGTTAAGGTTAGGTTTAGGTGTGCTGCCCCGTGGGAGGTTAGGTTTAGGGTGAGGGTTTGAGATAGGTTGTAGTTGTAGGACTAATGGCTGGACTAACCGATGACTAGTCTAAACCAAAAACTGCATGAGAGAGAGAGTTACAGAGTTCATTGTGTGTGTGTGTGTGTGTGTGTGTGTGTGTGTGTGTGTGTGTGTGTGTGTGTGTGTGTGTGTGTGTGTGTGTGTTGACGATGATGAAGTGACATAAGAACAACCCTTTTTTCAGTGCATTTTCCAGTAGGTTGTTTAGACAAAGCGGAAACGCACATTTTAACACCATTAACAAGTCTTACTCACTGCATTCTTCAGCTCTAAATGAAGAACCGTTTTAGAAACATGTTGAACATTTCCACATGTCTAGAATGGGGACGCCGGAAGGACAAACGTCTTCTCTCTATGAATGATGATGTCCTGTTTTTCATGTGTATATTAAAGTGTCTTTCTAATGATGCATTGGAAATGGAGGAGCCTGATGTAAACCATTAAGTCTTAGTGCTTTTCATGGTTTCATCCTAAGCTACGCACGCCGTACCAGCTCAGTGGACTTGTGGTTAGAGTGTCCGCCCTGAGACGGGGTTCGATCCCCGGCCGCGTCATACCAAAGACTGTAAAAATGGGACACTCAGCATCAAGGGTTGGATTGGGGGGTAAGTCCCTGTGACATACTAGCGTCATGTCCAGGGGGTGTACTTGGACATCAAGCTGCCTCACGCTACAGAAACAGGAGATAGGCTCCTGCCCCTATGGGCCTCATGGCTACAGAAACAGGAGATAGGCTCCTGCCCCTATGGGCCTCATGGCTACAGAAACAGGAGATAGGCTCCTGCCCTATGGGCCTCATGGCTACAGAAACAGGAGATAGGCTCCTGCCCCTATGGGCCTCATGGCTACAGAAACAGGAGATAGGCTCCTGCCCCTACGGGCCTCATGGCTACAGAAACAGGAGATAGGCTCCTGCCCTATGGGCCTCATGGCTACAGAAACAGGAGATAGGCTCCTGCCCTATGGGCCTCATGGCTACAGAAACAGGAGATAGGCTCCTGCCCCTATGGGCCTCATGGCTACAGAAACAGGAGATAGGCTCCTGCCCCTATGGGCCTCATGGCTACAGAAACAGGAGATAGGCTCCTGCCCCTATGGGCCTCATGGCTACAGAAACAGGAGATAGGCTCCTGCCCCTATGGGCCTCATGGCTACAGAAACAGGAGATAGGCTCCTGCCCCTATGGGCCTCATGGCTACAGAAACAGGAGATAGGCTCCTGCCCCCTCATGGCTACAGAAACAGGAGATAGGCTCCTGCAACTATGGGCCTCATGGCTACAGAAACAGGGATAGGCTCCTGCCCCTATGGGCCTCATGGCTACAGAAACAGGAGATAGGCTCCTGCCCCTATGGGCCTCATATGGCTCGGCAAAGCTACTTACTTACTTACTTACTTACTTACTTACGCATGCCATTATTTAGAAATGTTCATTCAAAAACTTTCATATATTTTATATAAATGGTAAATGGTGCATTTATATAGCGCCTTTATCCAAGGCGCTTTACAGAGATTGTGCATTACATTCACCCTGCATTCACACACACATTGCGGCGGAAGCCATGCAAGGCACCAACCAGCACATCGGGAGCAATTGGGGGTTCAGTGTCTTTGCCCAAGGACACTTCCACATGTAGACAGGAGGAGGAGGAGGAGCCGGGATTCGAACCGCCGACCCACGGATCATTGGACCACCCGCTCTACCTCCTGAGCCACAGCCGCCCGGCTCTCTTGACCTATAGTCAACTCTCTTGACTATATATTTTTGTGTGTACAGAAATGACGAAACCACTAAGCTACGCTACGCTATACGCTACGCTATACGCTACGCTATACGCTAAGCTACGTGAGCCAATATTTGTTCTGTGAATGGTTTCACGGTGTGTGTGTGTGTGTGTGTGTGTGTGTGTGTGGGGCAGCAAACACAGGCCCACTACATGAGAGAGAGAGAGTTACAGAGTTCATTGTGTGTGTGTGTGTGTGTGTGTGTGTGTGTGTGTGTGTGTGTGTGTGTGTGTGTGTGTGTGTGTGTGTGTGTGTGTGTGTGTGTGTGTGTGTGTGTGTGTGTACAGTAGGTCCTCTCCATATGGGTCATAATAGTTACGATGATGAAGTGACATAAGAAAAACCCTTTGATGTTTGGAATCACGTGTTTGCAAGCGAAGCCAAAACCTCCCAAATGCACGTTTTACCAAGAAGAGACTTGTTTGCATATGTGGCCATTTTTCTAAAGTGTAGTTGTTTATTTGGTCTTGTTTCTAAAGTGTAGTTGTTTATTTGGTCTTGTTTCTAAAGTGTAGTTGTTTATTTGGTCTTGTTTCTAAAGTGTAGTTGTTTATTTGGTCTTGTTTCTAAAGTGTAGTTGTTTATTTGGTCTTGTTTCTAAAGTGTAGTTGTTTATTTGGTCTTGTTTCTAAAGTGTAGTTGTTTATTTGGTCTTGTTTCTAAAGTGTAGTTGTTCATTTGGTCTTGTTTCTAAAGTGTAGTTGTTCATTTGGTCTTGTTTCTAAAGTGTAGTTGTTCATTTGGTCTTGTTTCTAAAGTGTAGTTGTTCATTTGGTCTTGTTTCTAAAGTGTAGTTGTTAATTTGGTCTTGTTTCTAAAGTGTAGTTGTTTATTTGGTCTTGTTTCTAAAGTGTAGTTGTTTATTTGGTCTTGTTTCTAAAGTGTAGTTGTTTATTTGGTCTTGTTTCTAAAGTGTAGTTGTTTATTTGGTCTTGTTTCTAAAGTGTAGTTGTTTATTTGGTCTTGTTTCTAAAGTGTAGTTGTTTATTTGGTCTTGTTTCTAAAGTGTAGTTGTTTATTTGGTCTTGTTTCTAAAGTGTAGTTGTTTATTTGGTCTTGTTTCTAAAGTGTAGTTGTTTATTTGGTCTTGTTTCTAAAGTGTAGTTGTTTATTTGGTCTTGTTTCTAAAGTGTAGTTGTTTATTTGGTCTTGTTTCTAAAGTGTAGTTGTTTATTTGGTCTTTTTTCTAAAGTGTAGTTGTTTATTTGGTCTTGTTTCTAAAGTGTAGTTGTTCATTTGGTCTTGTTTCTAAAGTGTAGTTGTTCATTTGGTCTTGTTTCTAAAGTGTAGTTGTTTATTTGGGCTTGTTTCTAAAGTGTAGTTGTTTATTTGGTCTTGTTTCTAAAGTGTAGTTGTTTATTTGGTCTTGTTTCTAAAGTGTAGTTGTTTATTTGGTCTTGTTTCTAAAGTGTAGTTGTTTATTTGGTCTTGTTTATAAAGTGTAGTTGTTTATTTGGTATTGTTTCTAAAGTGTAGTTGTTTATTTGGTCTTGTTTCTAAAGTGTAGTTGTTTATTTGGTCTTGTTTCTAAAGTGTAGTTGTTTATTTGGTCTTGTCTCTAAAGTGTAGTTGTTTATTTGGTCTGGTTTCTAAAGTGTAGTTGTTTATTTGGTCTTGTTTCTAAAGTGTAGTTGTTTATTTGGTCTTGTTTCTAAAGTGTAGTTGTTTATTTGGTCTTGTTTCTAAAGTGTAGTTGTTTATTTGGTCTTGTTTCTAAAGTGTAGTTGTTTATTTGGTCTTGTTTCTAAAGTGTAGTTGTTTATTTGGTCTTGTTTCTAAAGTGTAGTTGTTTATTTGGTCTTGTTTCTAAAGTGTAGTTGTTTATTTGGTCTTGTTTCTAAAGTGTAGTTGTTTATTTGGTCTTGTTTCTAAAGTGTATAGTTGTTTATTTGGTCTTGTTTCTAAAGTGTAGTTGTTTATTTGGTCTTGTTTATAAAGTGTAGTTGTTTATTTGGTGTTGTTTCTAAAGTGTAGTTGTTTATTTGGTCTTGTTTCTAAAGTGTAGTTGTTTATTTGGTCTTGTTTCTAAAGTGTAGTTGTTTATTTGGTCTTGTTTCTAAAGTGTAGTTGTTTATTTGGTCTTGTTTAGTGTAGTTGTTTATTTGGTCTTGTTTCTAAAGTGTAGTTGTTTATTTGGTCTTGTTTCTAAAGTGTAGTTGTTTATTTGGTCTTGTTTCTAAAGTGTAGTTGTTTATTTGGTCTTGTTTATAAAGTGTAGTTTACACACACACACACACACACACACACACACACACACACACACATGAAAGCATGCGCAATAGGCATAGCACATGCACTCATGTGGTCAGCCACCTGTGTTGGCACAGATGGCATGAGTTCAGGGCAAAGTCTGTCAGCCAGCCAGCCAGTCAGTCAGTCTGTCTCTCTGTCTGTCTCTCTGTCTGTCTGATATGCATCTAGTGTGCGTGCGTGCGCGCGTGCGTGCGCGCGCGCGTGCGTGCGTGCGTGCATAGTCATCCCCTTTTTAAAAAGGTTGTTCAAATCAATAATAATATTTCTAACCTGAAACCTGAAGTATTATTATTATTGTTATTTTTGTACTGGAAACACGTGCTCCCCTCTTTTCTAAACATGTTTTTGGGGTATTGTTATATTCTCTATAGGTGTACTGTCAATAAGTGCCCTTAGCATGACATTAGCATGACATTAGCATCCCCTATGTCGCCACCATGATGCCTTTCAGATGTAATCACCTTGAAAGTCGGAAAATAAAACAATTTGTGTAACGAGAACCAAACCGTCAATAAGACTAATTGAACGAGGTCGTTCTGTTCTGTTCCGATCTGGCTCGATAAGCAAAGCCATCTCGATCCAACAGGCACGTGTATCTATGTATCTCTAACCCATTCTGGGCGGGAACCCATTTTGGTGTTAGCATCATGCTATGCTTTAGCTATTGAAAAATAGCAGATCTACAAGCTCGTAGCTTGCTATTTTTGAAAAATCGACGAACCACTGACATAGAAACATAGCTTTTTCAGAAAACTGTCAGGATGTAGAAGACATTTTTTAGAATCTGATCTCAGGTCAGAATGGGCTATTCAACAGGCCCGTGATTCTACGTATCTATGTATCTAGAGATCTCTATTCAACAGGCCGTGTATGGACTGGGGAGAACATTTTATCATCTTATGAATTATGATGATGTAATTCAGGTTATTGTCCGTCAAACTTTCCAAATGGCTCATAGACAGATCCACTGTTTCCCCAAGCAGTGGTCAACCCGATTCTCACCATTTTATTATAACCCGACTTTTAGTATTTCATTTAGGGCTGTCAATCGATTAAAATATTGAATCTGATTAATCGCATGATTGTCCATAGTTAACTGTGATTAATCGCAAATTAATCGCATATTTTTAATGCATTCTAAATATACCTTAAATCAGTGGTTTTCAAGATTTTTCATATCAAGGCCCATTATTTATTCTGCATTTGAGCCACGGAACCACCATTTGATGACATTTAGCCTTCCAGACCCAAACTAAAGAACTGTATTGATGTTGGCCAATGGTACCATTACGAGAGATAACAGGCCATGTTGATCAAAATAACAAGTTTTCTAATTGTGTAGACTTAAATTAACTTAAGTAATGCAGCTGTTTAACATATTATTCAACTCTTCAGTGTAAAATTGCCATGCGTCTCTCAACCATTCTGTCAAACTTCACAGTGCGTTAATCGCGCGTTAAAAAAAATAGTGCCGTTAAAAGGATTGTGAGTTAACTAGTTAATAGTGCGTTAACTTTGGCAGCCCTAATTTAATTACAATGTTTTACAGAGTCTGTATAGCAGCAAGAAGAGTATATCGTGGTCATGTTGTTTTAGTATTTAAAGTTCAACGTTTTACAGAGAGGCTGAGATTTAAAGTTCGTAGCGGTCAACAGTAGATACTTCAGTGCTGTAAAACATTCAGGAGATTGTGGAACAGTGTGTCTGTCTACAGGAGACTACCAGATGGCTAAAGATAGGCGTACAGTACAGATAGATTGTGGAATAGCTTGTCTGTCTACAGGAGACTACCAGATGGCTAAAGATAGGCGTATACAGTACAGATAGATTGTGGAATAGCTTGTCTGTCTACAGGAGACTACCAGATGGCTAAAGATAGGCGTACAGTACAGCGTACATTACACACATGTGAGGATCCTGACATTGGCTTGTATGCACGTTTAAAAAAAGAAAAGCCTGTATGAAGCCAGCTGTGGACAGCATCTGGATTCACTATGACTGAATAATGGCGGCATAATTTACAGCCTCCCTCCCTCCCGGGATTCTGAAGGAAGCATTTGAAAACAAGCCCAGCCCGGCCCGCTGCGCGCAGGGCCATAAAATGTGACAGCGTGATATTTATATATTATGATGTGTTACTTTTCTATACTCACACGAACCAACCAACGCACAGCGGGAAAGGAAAGGTACTATGTTGACCCTGCAGGGTAACTGGACTAAGGAAAGGAAAGGTACCATGTTTACCCTGCAGGGTAACTGGACTAAGGAAAGGAAAGGTACCATGTTTACCCAGGGTAACTGGACTAAGGAAAGGAAAGGTACTATGTTTACCCAGGGTAACTGGACTAAGGAAAGGAAAGGTACTATGTTTACCCAGGGTAACTGGACTAAAGGAAAGGATAGGTACCATGTTTACCCAGGGTAACTGGACTAAGGAAAGGAAAGGTACTATGTTTACCCACAGGGTAACTGGACTAAGGAAAGGAAAGGTATGTTTACCCAGGGTAACTGGACTAAGGAAAGGAAAGGTACTATGTTTACCCAGGGTAACTGTACTAAGGAAAGGAAAGGTACTATGTTTACCCAGGGTAACTGGACTAAGGAAAGGAAAGGTACCATGTTTACCCAGGGTAACTGGACTAAGGAAAGGAAAGGTACTATGTTTACCCAGGGTAACTGGACTAAGGAAAGGAAAGGTATGTTTACCCAGGGTAACTGGACTAAGGAAAGGAAAGGTACTATGTTTACCCAGGGTAACTGGACTAAGGAAAGGAAAGGTATGTTTACCCAGGGTAACTGGACTAAGGAAAGGAAAGGTACTATGTTTACCCAGGGTAACTGGACTAAGCTCAAGAACTTGTTTACAGCCAGGCCCTGCTCATAGAACATTTCATGGTAGAGGTTCAATGCCTTGCTCAAAGGGCACTTCAGCGGTGGTCATTTTAACGTGCCGGTCCGGGGATACGAACTAGCGACCTTCCGATATTAAGACCGCTCCGCAAACCGTTCGGCCACCGCTGCATCAATTCATGCATAACTTCCGGGTTTGATGATGATGATGTCACGCGCATAATTTATACCCTCTATAGATTAATGTAATGGTCCTCATATTTCGATGAGGGCTTAATTGGGTCTCCTTATTTGACCGTACGTCACATGGTAACCTAACGGTAAAATGAATATCTCTTCTCCGTCTCCAACTGTGTTTAGCTCCTTATAGGTTTTTCAGATGGGGGGTCCCTGGAACAACATATTTTCAGATGGGGGGTCCCTGGAACAACATATTTTCAGATGGGGGGTCTTTGGAACAACATATTTTCAGATGGGGGGTCCCTGGAACAACATATTTTCAGATGGGGGGTCCCTGGAACAACATATTTTCAGATGGGGGGTCTTTGGAACAACATATTTTCAGATGGGGGGTCCCTGGAACAACATATTTTCAGATGGGGGGTCCCTGGAACAACATATTTTCAGATGGGGGGTCTTTGGAACAACATATTTTCAGATGGGGGGTCCCTGGAACAACATATTTTCAGATGGGGGGTCCCTGGAACAACATATTTTCAGATGGGGGGTCCCTGGAACAACATATTTTCAGATGGGGGGTCTTTGGAACAACATATTTTCAGATGGGGGGTCCCTGGAACAACATATTTTCAGATGGGGGTCCCTGGAACAACATATTTTCAGATGGGGGGTCCCTGGAACAACATATTTTCAGATGGGGGTCCCTGGAACAACATATTTTCAGATGGGGGGTCCCTGGAACAACATATTTTCAGATGGGGGTCCCTGGAACAACATTTTCAGATGGGGGGTCTCTGGAACAACATATTTTCAGATGGGGGGTCCCTGGAACAACATATTTTCAGATGGGGGGTCCCTGGAACAACATATTTTCAGATGGGGGGTCCCTGGAACAACATATTTTCAGATGGGGGGTCCCTGGAACAACATATTTTCAGATGGGGGTCCCTGGAACAACATATTTTCAGATGGGGGGTCTTTGGAACAACATATTTTCAGATGGGGGGTCCCTGGAACAACATATTTTCAGATGGGGGGGGTCTCTGGAACAACATATTTTCAGATGGGGGGTCCCTGGAACAACATATTTTCAGATGGGGGTCCCTGGAACAACATATTTTCAGATGGGGGTCCCTGGAACATCATATTTTCAGATGGGGGGTCCCTGGAACAACATATTTTCAGATGGGGGGTCCCTGGAACAACATATTTTCAGATGGGGGGGTCCCTGGAACAACATATTTTCAGATGGGGGGTCCCTGGAACAACATATTTTCAGATGGGGGGTCCCTGGAACAACATATTTTCAGATGGGGGTCGTCGGGCCAATTACATTATATTTTTGGATGTCCTTGACATGAAAAAGTTTGAGAACGACTGACACAGAAAACTGTCAGGATTTAGAAGACATTTGTAGAATCATGGTCAGGTCTTAATGGGTTAAGGCTGCAGCGTGCCATGACTCAGCAGAAAGTAAGACAGAGACGGGTCCACATTTGGTCCAAACGTGGGGTGTCCTTTTCTTTTCTCCCTCCCTCTCATGAGTACTGTTTTGTTTAGGTTTTCTGTTTTTTTGTCCCTCCTCTCCTCTAATGTCACAGAGTTCTGTTTTTCATGTCACAGGGTTTCTTCTCTTCGTTTGCTAAAGAAGAGCTTCGATCTGGTTGTTCTGCCAGAAGCCACAACTCACAAAGACTTAAGCCATTCTGACCTGAGATCAGATTCATACGAGGTTTCCACTGGGACGCACACTGGTCTGATTAACCCATTCTGACCTGAGATCAGATTCTAAAAATGTCAGTCGTTCTTCGATTTTTCAAAAAATAGCAGACCTACAAGCTCGTAGCGCGCCACTCGGTGGCGCGATACGAGCTTGTAGATCTGCTATTTTTAAATAGCTAAAGCACGACATGATGCCGACACCAAAATGGGTTCCCGTTCACAAAGACTTAAGGGTTGCATAAGAGACCAGATTCTATACATAAATAATGTCTTCTAAATCATGACAGTTTCCTGAAAAACCCCCAATGTTTATGTCAGTTTTGTTCTCAAACTATAATTATGATGAATATGACGCTGGATGCATGTATTAGGGGCAGAAGAAGAATTTTCACAAAACAGCAATTTTCACTGGCTCATAAAAACCTTTTCACTTAAAAAACATTTACTACGGTTGTGTGTCTGTATAGGTCATAGGTGTAGGTCGTAGGTGTAGGTCGTAGGTGTATAAGTGTGTCTGTATAGGTCGTAGGTGTAGGTCGTAGGTGTCTGTATAGGTCATAGGTGTAGAAGTGTGTCTGTATAGGTCATAGGTGTAGGTCGTAGGTGTCTGTATAGGTCATAGGTGTAGAAGTGTGTCTGTATAGGTCATAGGTGTAGAAGTGTGTCTGTATAGGTCATAGGTGTAGAAGTGTGTCTGTATAGGTCATAGGTGTAGAAGTGTGTCTGTATAGGTCATAGGTGTAGGTCGTAGGTGTCTGTATAGGTCATAGGTGTAGAAGTGTGTCTGTATAGGTCATAGGTGTAGAAGTGTGTCTGTATAGGTCGTAGGTGTAGAAGTGTGTCTGTATAGGTCATAGGTGTAGAAGTGTGTCTGTATAGGTCATAGGTGTAGAAGTGTGTCTGTATAGGTCATAGGTGTAGAAGTGTGTCTGTATAGGTCGTAGGTGTAGAAGTGTGTCTGTATAGGTCATAGGTGTAGTAGTGTGTCTGTATAGGTCATAGGTGTAGAAGTGTGTCTGTATAGGTCGTAGGTGTAGAAGTGTGTCTGTATAGGTCATAGGTCATAGGTGTAGAAGTGTGTCTGTATAGGTCATAGGTGTAGAAGTGTGTCTGTATAGGTCGTAGGTGTAGAAGTGTGTCTGTATAGGTCATAGGTCATAGGTGTAGAAGTGTGTCTGTATAGGTCATAGGTGTAGAAGTGTGTCTGTATAGGTCGTAGGTGTAGAAGTGTGTCTGTATAGGTCATAGGTGTAGAAGTGTGTCTGTATAGGTCGTAGGTGTAGAAGTGTGTCTGTATAGGTCATAGGTGTAGAAGTGTGTCTGTATAGGTCGTAGGTGTAGAAGTGTGTCTGTATAGGTCATAGGTGTAGAAGTGTGTCTGTATAGGTCATAGGTGTAGAAGTGTGTCTGTATAGGTCGTAGGTGTAGAAGTGTGTCTGTATAGGTCATAGGTGTAGAAGTGTGTCTGTATAGGTCGTAGGTGTAGAAGTGTGTCTGTATAGGTCATAGGTGTAGAAGTGTGTCTGTATAGGTCATAGGTGTAGAAGTGTGTCTGTATAGGTCATAGGTGTAGAAGTGTGTCTGTATAGGTCATAGGTGTAGAAGTGTGTCTGTATAGGTCATAGGTGTAGAAGTGTGTCTGTATAGGTCGTAGGTGTCTGTATAGGTCATAGATGTAGAAGTGTGTCTGTATAGGTCATAGGTGTAGAAGTGTGTCTGTATAGGTCGTAGGTGTAGAAGTGTGTCTGTATAGGTCATAGGTGTAGAAGTGTGTCTGTATAGGTCGTAGGTGTAGAAGTGTGTCTGTATAGGTCATAGGTGTAGAAGTGTGTCTGTATAGGTCATAGGTCATAGGTGTAGAAGTGTGTCTGTATAGGTCGTAGGTGTAGAAGTGTGTCTGTATAGGTCATAGGTGTAGAAGTGTGTCTGTATAGGTCATAGGTGTAGAAGTGTGTCTGTATAGGTCATAGGTGTAGAAGTGTGTCTGTATAGGTCATAGGTGTAGAAGTGTGTCTGTATAGGTCGTAGGTGTAGAAGTGTGTCTGTATAGGTCGTAGGTGTAGAAGTGTGTCTGTATAGGTCGTAGGTGTAGAAGTGTGTCTGTATAGGTCATAGGTGTAGAAGTGTGTCTGTATAGGTCATAGGTGTAGAAGTGTGTCTGTATAGGTCATAGGTGTAGAAGTGTGTCTGTAGAGGTCATAGGTGTAGAAGTGTGTCTGTATAGGTCGTAGGTGTAGAAGTGTGTCTGTATAGGTCATAGGTGTAGAAGTGTGTCTGTAAAGGTCATAGGTGTAGAAGTGTGTCTGTATAGGTCGTAGGTGTAGAAGTGTGTCTGTAGAGGTCATAGGTGTAGAAGTGTGTCTGTATAGGTCGTAGGTGTAGAAGTGTGTCTGTATAGGTCATAGGTGTAGAAGTGTGTCTGTATAGGTCGTAGGTGTAGAAGTGTGTCTGTATAGGTCATAGGTGTAGAAGTGTGTCTGTATAGGTCATAGGTGTAGAAGTGTGTCTGTATAGGTCATAGGTGTAGAAGTGTGTCTGTATAGGTCATAGGTGTAGAAGTGTGTCTGTATAGGTCGTAGGTGTAGAAGTGTGTCTGTATAGGTCATAGGTGTAGAAGTGTGTCTGTATAGGTCATAGGTGTAGAAGTGTGTCTGTATAGGTCATAGGTGTAGAAGTGTGTCTGTATAGGTCATAGGTGTAGAAGTGTGTCTGTATAGGTCATAGGTGTAGAAGTGTGTCTGTATAGGTCGTAGGTGTAGGTCGTAGGTGTCTGTATAGGTCGTAGGTGTAGAAGTTTGACGTACGGTCAAATAAGGAGACCCAATTAAGCCCTCATCGAAATATGAGGACGATTACATTAATCTATAGAGGGTATAAATTATGCGCGTGACATCATCATCATCAAACCCGGAAGTTATGCATGAATTGATGCAGCGGTGGCCGAACGGTTAGCGGAGCGGTCTTGATATCGTGAAGGTCGCTAGAGTTCGTATCCCCGGACCGGCACGTTAAAATGACCACCGCTGAAGTGCCCTTGAGCAAGGCATTGACTTCTACATCCTGACAGTTTACCATTCTGACCTGAGATCAGATTCTATAAATCGATTTTTCAAAAAAATAGCAGACCTACAAGCTCGTGGCGCGCTATGAGCTTGTAGATCTGCTATTTTTAAATAGCTAAAGCACGACATGATGCTAACACCAAAATGGGTTAAAACAATGTTTTGTCATATAGGAAAACTATTGGTGGAGAGGGTTGTCTAACCCATGTTATTCTTAGCTGTGATTGGGCCATAGCAGCTTGGGGGGAGGGGCTTGGGATAGGTCTATTATAGGATGGAGGTTGGGGTAATATAGGTCTATAAGCTCCAAACTCACACGCTGGTGCGTGCGTGTGCGTTTCCAATTGGCTGATCGTAAACAGGATCTGTACGGAATCATAAACCCCCCCCCCCCCCCCCCCCCATGTCCTCATGTTACCCTCTGAGCTCACAATGGTCCCTGTTTAACACACACACATCAAAGAGGGGGAGGAAACTCTTTCTAAGACTTTCACCAACAGACTGTTGAGGCCTAGACCTCCATTACAGCATCGTTACATACAGTAGAGACAGCTGACATGTGGGACACAGGACAGCATCGTTACATACAGTAGAGACAGCTGACATGTGGGACACAGGGCAGCATCGTTACATACAGTACAGCTGACATGTGGGACACAGGACAGCATCGTTACATACAGTACAGCTGACATGTCAGACACAGGACAGCATCGTTACATACAGTACAGCTGACATGTCAGACACAGGACAGCATCGTTACATACAGTACAGTACAGCTGACATGTGGGACACAGGACAGCATGGTTACATACAGTACAGCTGACATGTCAGACACAGGACAGCATCGTTACATACAGTACAGCTGACATGTCAGACACAGGACAGCATCGTTACATACAGTACAGCTGACATGTCGGACACAGGACAGCATCGTTACATACAGTACAGCTGACATGTCAGACACAGGACAGCATCGTTACATACAGTACAGCTGACATGTCGGCCACAGGACAGCATCGTTACATACAGTACAGCTGACATGTCGGACACAGGGCAGCAGACATAAATCATGAATAAAGGAAAGGTACTATGTTTACCCAGGGTAACTGGACTAAGGAAAGGAAAGGTACTATGTTTACCCAGGGTAACTGGACTAAGCTCAAGAACTTGTTTACAGCCAGGCCCTGCTCATAGAACATTTCATGGTAGAGGTTCAATGCCTTGTCCAAGGGCACTTCAGCGGTGGTAATTTTAACGTGCCGGTCCGGGGATACGAACTATAGCGACCTTCCGATATCAAGACCGCTCCGCAAACCGTTCGGCCACCGCTGGCCCCCCCAAACGCCCAACGCCTCCTCCAAATTGAGCGGCTTCCTATAATGGCTGAAACTGAGCAGTATACCTGGCTAAAATGGAAGAGATGTCTCTCGATATCAAATCCACTATTCTGTCATGCCTATACTTATATGTAGAGGCCCCCGTAAACATGGCAACCGTCTAAGACAGGGTTCCCCAATTAATTTTCCTCAAGGGCCATATTTTGACTAGCGTACCAGGCTGGGGGCCGAGTCTGCGAGGTCGAGGTCTTGCCCTGAAAATTCATTTTCAGGGCAAGACCCCATTTGAAAAGGATGCCCAGTTTGACATGCATAGGCTACTGACCCCCATTTAATGCCATTTATATGGGCCACAAGGGGGCGCTCTGTGGGCCGCAAATTGCCCGCGGGCCGCCTATTGGGGTACCCTGGTCTAAGATGTGGGACATGGTTTCAGCTGTTTGTTCATGGCCATGATGGATACAGCGAGGAGCAGGATTGCCTGGAAAGCAGATGGAGAGATTAGGTTTAGAAGGTAGAACCTGTAATCTCGCTTTCAAAGCTTTCCAAATGTGCATTACATTATCTCTCTCACACACGCACACGCACACACACACACACACACACACACACACACACACACACACACACACACACACACACACACACACACACACACACACACACACACACACACACACAGGTCATGCTGCATGTGCTGCGTCAATGGTCAGTCAGTCCAGACAGACAGGTAAACACGAGTGGTCGATCAGACAGACGGGTAAACATGAAGGGTCAGACAGGTCACAGAGTAAAGCCACGCTGACCATGTTGACCAATCCTCTCCGTCTGTGTGTGTGTGTGTGTGTGTGTGTGTGTGTGTGTGTGTGTGTGTGTGTGTGTGTGTGTGTGTGTGTGTCTGTGTCTGTGTGTGTGTGTGTCTGTGTGTGTGTGTGTGTGTGTGTGTGTGTGTCTGTGTCTGTCTGTGTGTGTGTGTGTCTGTGTGTGTGTGTGTGTGTGTGTGTGTGTCTGTGTGTGTGTGTGTGTGTGTGTGTGTGTGTGTCTGTCTGTGTGTGTGTGTGTGTGTGTGTGTGTGTGTGTGTGTGTGTGTCTGTGTGTGTGTGTGTGTGTGTGTGTGGGGTTGCCGAAACGGCACAGGTGTGGAAAAAACTGCCCAAAACTGGACACCACTGAAAAGATGACCAGAGAGTCCTCGCTATAGACGACGACGCCCACAGCGTCCAGCGGGAATCGAACCCACGACCTTCTGACTGTGAGGCGACAGCACTGTACCAACAGTTACGTCATAATGTGACCTCATTACGTCATATTGTCTCTTTATGGTCAATGGCGTTTAACCCATTTTGGGGCGGGAACCCCTTTGGTGTTAGCATTACGTCATGCTTTTGAGCTATTTTTTTTTAAATCGTGAAAATGTGCCTCAAATTTTGAATATATATTTTTCAGAACGAAGGTTTTTAACTCAAATATTTGCTTCTGGGGGGGGGGGGGGGGTCCCTGGAACAACATATTTTCAGATGGGGGGGGGTCTCATTTTTGGGGTCCTTGAAATATTGAGTGATATAGGCCTATAGAAACATGAGGTTATTTCAGAAAGCTGTCAGGATTTAGGAGACTTTTTTCCCAGGCCTAAATGGGTTTTAGTCATCATAGCTTAGTTTTCATTTAGTTTCCATTTAGTTTTCGTCGGTGAAAAAAGGTAGTAGACAAACATTTTTCGTCTTAGTTTTAGTCGATAAAAACAACACTGCCTCCTACCTAGACAAACAATGTTGTAACAACTTAAAGGACCACTTCACCACTTTTCAACATATCTTCATATACTAGGTCCTCACTAATAATCATGAAAGAAATGGCACAGTTTTTTCCTACTCGGTCTGTGTCTCATAGGAGGGCTGTGGGCAGTTCAGAAACCGTCTTCCAGTGACATCATCGATGGGGAATACAAGCTAATAGAAACTGCAGGCTTTCTAGTCCTGAAAAGTTGCAATGCGAAAATGGAAGCCATCGTTCTCACGATAATGAAAACCTAAACATTTTTGTAAAATAAATCTTGTTTAAAAACAAATCTGCCCACAGCCCTCCTATGAGACACAGACTGAGTGGAAAACAATCGTGCCATTTTATCATGATTTTTAGTGAAGACCTATTATATGAAGATAGGTTGAAAAGTGGTGAAGTGGTCCTTTAAGCTCATGCAGGCTACAGTGCCACATTAATCAGACATATAGAAAATTGCACAGCGGCGGTTTTTCACTGTTCCAATTAATATACATTATAACTGCTCAATTAATATACATTATAACTGCTCAGCAGCTGCAGTTACAAATTAATCAATCACAGACATAATTATGAAGTGATACATTAATTAATGACAGACGGTAATGTAAAAGTATGTTTTCCCATGCCAATAGGAAGCTCCTCTCGTTTCTATTGTGGGCTGTGGCGCCCTCAAGTGGACAAAACGAGCAGCAGCAGTCCTGACTATATACAAGGAGCGCACACAGCTTCTAAACTAGAGAATGACTTTGTAGGTTTGTCCCCCCGCCCCTGCCCTATGATGACGTAATTTCATTTTAGAGGGTTAAATAAAGTATTGTTTTTAAACCCCATGAATAACGTTGTCGTTACTTATTAGACAAAACCTGGCAACTTGATTGGCAAGCAACAGAAATGTGTCATCTTGGACAGTCAGCACTATAATAGTGTTGTTTTTTTTGCCAGCTAATTTCTATTTTAGTTTTAATCGGTGTCTCTTGAATAGTTTTCATTTAGTTTTAGTCACAATTTAGTTGATTCAGTCGACTAAAATGTGTTTGAGTGAGGGCCTTGATGTCGTTGTAATGACTGATTTTACAGCCAATCTACAAGCCCACAACACGTCGCAGGCTCGCAGCGCGACGCGTTGTGGGCTTGTGGATCTATTTTCAGCATGCAACCAAGTGTAAAATGAATTATACTGGATCTAGTTTTAGTCATCATAGCTTAGTTTTCATTTACTTTCCATTAATAAGTTATCGTCAGTGAAACAAAGTTAGTCGACGAACATTTTTAAAGTAAGAGACACTGGTCAGCACAGTTTGTCACAGTAAAAGTAGAACCTTTTCCATGTTGCAGCCAGTCATTATCTCCTGCTCGCTTGTTATCTGTCACTTGTTGTTCATTAATATACTCTGTAGATGTCACATTAATTAATTCATAATATATTAATCATTAATATACTCTGTATGTGTCACATTAATATACTCTGTAGATGTCACATTAATTCATTCATAATATATTAATCATTAATATACTCTGTATGTGTCACATTAATATACTCTGTATATGTCACATTAATTAATTCATAATATATTAATCATTAATATACTCTGTCCCGTCCAAATAAACTAATACAAATAAAGTTCTACTGGCAATGCTTGTTAAAATGTGACACACCGTGAACGAGAGCCTGTGATCAGATTATTTATTCATTTTCATGTCTCGTGAAAGCAGGGAATCGTAGCTTCAAATTGACATTGTTCAGTTTGACCCAGGGGGGCAGTCAGCCAGATATTAACAGGCCACATATAATGGCCTGTTGTGGCGCTGGACCGGACCCAAAAAGCCCCATAGCTCCATAGAGGCCCATGTATTTTGGCCCAACTTCACCTAGACTGTATTACCTTAATAAACATGGTCATGAATACTTTCTTCTTCCAGTCACTAGTTTAAAGTCTCATTTCTAATGTCATAATATTCTTTTTGGAAAATTATGGTCCCATTAATTAAAAAAATGACCATAAAGAAAAAAAACATTGCGTATGTTCTGAGGGGCGTGGCTACCGTTACAGTCTATGATCGGGATTCCCCTCCCACTCGAGTCAAAATAAAAACCAACGGAGAAGAAGGGGGGGAAGTCCCGCCTCGTTGTCTGGGCAGCCAATGACCAGCTGGTCCAAAACGGAGCCAGCCAATGGCCAGCTGGTACCAAACGGATCTAGAAAGATGGCGACTTACAGTGCAGGAATAACAGGCTTCATTCTACGTTCATGTTAGACCCGGAGAACGCTTTGTCCATATTTTTTACAGTCTATGGTTTGACCCAGCGGTTGTGGAGACATGGCTTATAGAGTTGAGATTATAGATTATAGATTATAGACCTTATAGAGTGGAGACATGGTTTATAGATTATAGATTATAGATTATAGACCTTATAGAGTGGAGACATGGTTTATAGATTATAGATTATAGATTATAGACCTTATAGAGTGGAGACATGGTTTATAGATTATAGATTATAGATTATAGACCTTATAGAGTGGAGACATGGTTTATAGATTATAGATTATAGATTATAGACCTTATAGAGTGGAGACATGGTTTATAGATTATAGATTATAGATTATAGACCTTATAGAGTGGAGACATGGTTTATAGATTATAGATTATAGATTATAGACCTTATAGAGTGGAGACATGGTTTATAGATTATAGATTATAGATTATAGACCTTATAGAGTGGAGACATGGTTTATAGATTATAGATTATAGATTATAGACCTTATAGAGTGGAGACATGGTTTATAGATTATAGATTATAGATTATAGACCTTATAGAGTGGAGACATGGTTTATAGATTATAGATTATAGATTATAGACCTTATAGAGTGGAGACATGGTTTATAGATTATAGATTATAGATTATAGACCTTATAGAGTGGAGACATGGTTTATAGATTATAGATTATAGATTATAGACCTTATAGAGTGGAGACATGGTTTATAGATTATAGATTATAGATTATAGACCTTATAGAGTGGAGACATGGTTTATAGATTATAGATTATAGACCTTATAGAGTGGAGACATGGTTTATAGATTATAGATTATAGATTATAGACTTTATAGAGTGGAGACATGGTTTATAGATTATAGATTATAGATTATAGACCTTATAGAGTGGAGACATGGTTTATAGATTATAGATTATAGATTATAGACCTTATAGAGTGGAGACATGGTTTATAGATTATAGATTATAGATTATAGACCTTATAGAGTGGAGACATGGTTTATAGATTATAGATTATAGATTATAGACCTTATAGAGTGGAGACATGGTTTATAGATTATAGATTATAGATTATAGACCTTATAGAGTGGAGACATGGTTTATAGATTATAGATTATAGATTATAGACCTTATAGAGTGGAGACATGGTTTATAGATTATAGATTATAGATTATAGACCTTATAGAGTGGAGACATGGTTTATAGATTATAGATTATAGACCTTATAGAGTGGAGACATGGTTTATAGATTATAGATTATAGATTATAGACTTTATAGAGTGGAGACATGGTTTATAGATTATAGATTATAGATTATAGACCTTATAGAGTGGAGACATGGTTTATAGATTATAGATTATAGACCTTATAGAGTGGAGACATGGTTTATAGATTATAGATTATAGATTATAGACCTTATAGAGTGGAGACATGGTTTATAGATTATAGATTATAGATTATAGACCTTATAGAGTGGAGACATGGTTTATAGATTATAGATTATAGACCTTATAGAGTGGAGACATGGTTTATAGATTATAGATTATAGACCTTATAGAGTGGAGACATGGTTTATAGATTATAGATTATAGATTATAGACCTTATAGAGTGGAGACATGGTTTATAGATTATAGATTATAGATTATAGACCTTATAGAGTGGAGACATGGTTTATAGATTATAGATTATAGACCTTATAGAGTGGAGACATGGTTTATAGATTATAGATTATAGATTATAGACCTTATAGAGTGGAGACATGGTTTATAGATTATAGATTATAGATTATAGACCTTATAGAGTGGAGACATGGTTTATAGATTATAGATTATAGACCTTATAGAGTGGAGACATGGTTTATAGATTATAGATTATAGATTATAGACCTTATAGAGTGGAGACATGGTTTATAGATTATAGATTATAGATTATAGACCTTATAGAGTGGAGACATGGTTTATAGATTATAGATTATAGATTATAGACCTTATAGAGTGGAGACATGGTTTATAGATTATAGATTATAGATTATAGACCTTATAGAGTGGAGACATGGTTTATAGATTATAGATTATAGATTATAGACCTTATAGAGTGGAGACATGGTTTATAGATTATAGATTATAGATTATAGACCTTATAGAGTGGAGACATGGTTTATAGAGTTGAGATTATAGATTATAGACCTTATAGAGTGGAGACATGGTTTATAGATTATAGATTATAGACCTTATAGAGTGGAGACATGGTTTATAGATTATAGATTATAGATTATAGACCTTATAGAGTGGAGACATGGTTTATAGATTATAGATTATAGATTATAGACCTTATAGAGTGGAGACATGGTTTATAGATTATAGATTATAGATTATAGACCTTATAGAGTGGAGACATGGTTTATAGATTATAGATTATAGACCTTATAGAGTGGAGACATGGTTTATAGATTATAGATTATAGATTATAGACCTTATAGAGTGGAGACATGGTTTATAGATTATAGATTATAGACCTTATAGAGTGGAGACATGGTTTATAGATTATAGATTATAGATTATAGACCTTATAGAGTGGAGACATGGTTTATAGATTATAGATTATAGACCTTATAGAGTGGAGACATGGTTTATAGATTATAGATTATAGACCTTATAGAGTGGAGACATGGTTTATAGATTATAGATTATAGACCTTATAGAGTGGAGACATGGTTTATAGATTATAGATTATAGATTATAGACCTTATAGAGTGGAGACATGGTTTATAGATTATAGATTATAGATTATAGACCTTATAGAGTGGAGACATGGTTTATAGATTATAGATTATAGATTATAGACCTTATAGAGTGGAGACATGGTTTATAGATTATAGATTATAGATTATAGACCTTATAGAGTGGAGACATGGTTTATAGATTATAGATTATAGATTATAGACCTTATAGAGTGGAGACATGGTTTATAGATTATAGATTATAGATTATAGACCTTATAGAGTGGAGACATGGTTTATAGATTATAGATTATAGATTATAGACCTTATAGAGTGGAGACATGGTTTATAGATTATAGATTATAGATTATAGACCTTATAGAGTGGAGACATGGTTTATAGATTATAGATTATAGATTATAGACCTTATAGAGTGGAGACATGGTTTATAGATTATAGATTATAGATTATAGACCTTATAGAGTGGAGACATGGTTTATAGATTATAGATTATAGATTATAGACCTTATAGAGTGGAGACATGGTTTATAGATTATAGATTATAGATTATAGACCTTATAGAGTGGAGACATGGTTTATAGATTATAGATTATAGATTATAGACCTTATAGAGTGGAGACATGGTTTATAGATTATAGATTATAGATTATAGACCTTATAGAGTGGAGACATGGTTTATAGATTATAGATTATAGATTATAGACCTTATAGAGTGGAGACATGGTTTATAGATTATAGATTATAGACCTTATAGAGTGGAGACATGGTTTATAGATTATAGATTATAGATTATAGACCTTATAGAGTGGAGACATGGTTTATAGATTATAGATTATAGATTATAGACCTTATAGAGTGGAGACATGGTTTATAGATTATAGATTATAGACCTTATAGAGTGGAGACATGGTTTATAGATTATATATTATAGATTATAGACCTTATAGAGTGGAGACATGGTTTATAGATTATAGATTATAGATTATAGACCTTATAGAGTGGAGACATGGTTTATAGATTATAGATTATAGATTATAGACCTTATAGAGTGGAGACATGGTTTATAGATTATAGATTATAGACCTTATAGAGTGGAGACATGGTTTATAGATTATAGATTATAGATTATAGACCTTATAGAGTGGAGACATGGTTTATAGATTATAGATTATAGATTATAGACCTTATAGAGTGGAGACATGGTTTATAGATTATAGATTATAGACCTTATAGAGTGGAGACATGGTTTATAGATTATAGATTATAGATTATAGACCTTATAGAGTGGAGACATGGTTTATAGATTATAGATTATAGATTATAGACCTTATAGAGTGGAGACATGGTTTATAGATTATAGATTATAGACCTTATAGAGTGGAGACATGGTTTATAGATTATAGATTATAGACCTTATAGAGTGGAGACATGGTTTATAGATTATAGATTATAGATTATAGACCTTATAGAGTGGAGACATGGTTTATAGATTATAGATTATAGATTATAGACCTTATAGAGTGGAGACATGGTTTATAGATTATAGATTATAGATTATAGACCTTATAGAGTGGAGACATGGTTTATAGATTATAGATTATAGATTATAGACCTTATAGAGTGGAGACATGGTTTATAGATTATAGATTATAGACCTTATAGAGTGGAGACATGGTTTATAGATTATAGATTATAGATTATAGACCTTATAGAGTGGAGACATGGTTTATAGATTATAGATTATAGACCTTATAGAGTGGAGACATGGTTTATAGATTATAGATTATAGACCTTATAGAGTGGAGACATGGTTTATAGATTATAGATTATAGACCTTATAGAGTGGAGACATGGTTTATAGATTATAGATTATAGATTATAGACCTTATAGAGTGGAGACATGGTTTATAGATTATAGATTATAGATTATAGACCTTATAGAGTGGAGACATGGTTTATAGATTATAGATTATAGATTATAGACCTTATAGAGTGGAGACATGGTTTATAGATTATAGATTATAGACCTTATAGAGTGGAGACATGGTTTATAGATTATAGATTATAGATTATAGACCTTATAGAGTGGAGACATGGTTTATAGATTATAGATTATAGACCTTATAGAGTGGAGACATGGTTTATAGATTATAGATTATAGATTATAGACCTTATAGAGTGGAGACATGGTTTATAGATTATAGATTATAGACCTTATAGAGTGGAGACATGGTTTATAGATTATAGATTATAGATTATAGACCTTATAGAGTGGAGACATGGTTTATAGATTATAGATTATAGATTATAGACCTTATAGAGTGGAGACATGGTTTATAGATTATAGATTATAGATTATAGACCTTATAGAGTGGAGACATGGTTTATAGATTATAGATTATAGATTATAGACCTTATAGAGTGGAGACATGGTTTATAGATTATAGATTATAGACCTTATAGAGTGGAGACATGGTTTATAGATTATAGATTATAGATTATAGACCTTATAGAGTGGAGACATGGTTTATAGATTATAGATTATAGATTATAGACCTTATAGAGTGGAGACATGGTTTATAGATTATAGATTATAGATTATAGACCTTATAGAGTGGAGACATGGTTTATAGAGTTGAGATTATAGATTATAGACCTTATAGAGTGGAGACATGGTTTATAGAGTTGAGGTTATAGATTATAGACCTTATAGAGTGGAGACATGGTTTATAGAGTTGAGGTTATAGATTATAGACCTTATAGAGTGGAGACATGGTTTATAGAGTTGAGGTTATAGATTATAGACCTTATAGAGTGGAGACATGGTTTATATTACAGAGTAATGTATTATAGTATGTTATATTACAGAGTAATGTATTATAGTATGTTATATTACAGAGTAATGTATTATAGTATGTTATATTATAGTATGTTATATTACAGAGTAATGTCTGGCAGAGAAAACCGCGTCGAAATGAAAAACGACCGAACGAGGAACACGATGAAATCAACACATTTATTAATTGTTGCCATTCATAGAATCGTTCCAAAGTCAAAATAAAGATTGATAAAGCTTTGGAGAGCCTCCTGAACAAACACTGTAGACGCTATAGCAGCAGGAATGGATACCGTCAGAACATGGAGATGTTTTATCACTCAGCCTACCTTCAATAATAATAACAATAATAATAATTATTCACATAACGGTCACAAAGCTTCACTCATGTTCTGTGTCTTTGTTGTTCTCCTGTGTTGTTCTCACTGCCTGCGGTGGTTTTCTGTCTCTCTGTTTCTCTGCACCTGTAGCTGAGACAGACAGAAGACATCCATTATTCAATGAGTTAGTCCACTAATTTAGCCCATTCTGACCTGAGATCAGATTCATACGAGGTTTCCACTGGACACACACTGGTCTGATTGACCCATTCTGACCTGAGATCAGATTCTAAAAATGTCAGCCGTTCTTCGATTTTCTTTCAAAAATAGCAGACCTACAAGCTCGTAGCGCGCCACTTCGGTGGCGCGCTATGAGCTTGTAGATCTGCTGTTTTTCAATAGCTAAAGCATAACATGATGCTGACACCAAAACGGGTTCCCGTTCAGAATGGGTTAGTAATCGATTAATCGAATCGGCAACTAATCACTAGAGCTTTTTTTTGCAATTTATCACAGGTTATTATTTCCCACTTAACCGTACAGTTTTCCCAGTGTTAACCCATTTTGGACTGACGTCGAAATTAAAAAAAACAATCTTCTTTTTTTTAAGATCGAAAATAAAACTGAACTGAACAGAACTGAAAAGCACAGAGTAGGTCTGCTATTTTTTGAAAAAAAACGTGAAAAATCTTTGAATATATATTATTACAGAGTGAACGTTTTTAACTCAAATCTTTGCTTCTGGGGTGGGGGGGGGGGGTCCCTGGAACAACATATTTTCAGATGGGGAGGGCGGAGGCATGATATTACAGGTAATTTTTGGGGTCCTTGAAATGAAATATTGAGCACCACTGAGACAGACTAAAAGCAAGTGTGAATAAATAGGTATTCGAGACTTTGATTGATCGTGGTCCCGGGTACAGTTGGGGCGATCCGCTCCCGGGAACGGTACACAGCATTCACACACTACCCAAACAGAACAGAATCCTTAAAACACCAAAGAAAACCCTAACCCCGGGGCGTTCGGGGTGCTAAGGTTATGTGGCGGTGGGTTTGTAGATCTGTATAATGTCAACGTTATGTAGTGTGTTTGTATCTCAGTATTATGAGGGTTTGTAGATCAGGTACCTTGGCTCCCTCCAGGACGTGAGGGTCTGTGTGCAGAGCGTTGCTCAGACTCTCCTCCGTGGAATAGGTGACCCAGCAGTGACCTTTGTGGAACCCGGTGTCCTTATCCTTTGAATATAAACATAGACAACAACAACATTAAATATAGGGTAGGTACCCTCACAAAAAACATGCAGTAATCCTGGTCTCTATACTGCCTCCCCCTGGCCAGCCGGGGCGCCTGATGGAGGGGAAAGGAACTGGTCTCTATACCGCCTCCCCCTGGCCAGCCGGGGCGCCTGATGGAGGGGAAAGGAACTGGTCTCTATACTGCCTCCCCCTGGCCAGCCGGGGCGCCTGATGGAGGGGAAAGGAACTGGTCTCTATACTGCCTCCCCCTGGCCAGCCGGGGCGCCTGATGGAGGGGAAAGGAACTGGTCTCTATACTGCCTCCCCCTGGCCAGCCGGGGCACCTGATGGAGGGGAAAGGAACTGGTCTCTGAACTGCCTCCCCCTGGCCAGCCGGGGCGCCTGATGGAGGGGAAAGGAACTGGTCTCTATACTGCCTCCCCCTGGCCAGCCGGGGCGCCTGATGGAGGGGAAAGGAACTGGTCTCTATACTGCCTCCCCCTGGCCAGCCGGGGCGCCTGATGGAGGGGAAAGGAACTGGTCTCTATACTGCCTCCCCCTGGCCAGCCGGGGCGCCTGATGGAGGGGAAAGGAACTGGTCTCTAAACTGCCTGCCCCTGGCCACCCACACCCACACACACACACACACACACACACACACACACACACACACACACACACACACACACTTACCGTGGGAAGGAAACATCTGGTCACAGCTCCAAACTGTCCAAAGTACTCCCTCATCTCCTCTGGAAGACACAACATGACATGACATCACTAATGACATCATCCCTCATCTCCTCTGGAAGACACAACATGACATCACTAATGACATCATCCCTCATCTCCTCTGGAAGACACAACATGACATCACTAATGACATCACTAATGCCATCATCCCTCATCTCCTCTGGAAGACACAACATGACAACAATATGACATCACTAATGACATCATCCCTCATCTCCTCTGGAATGGAAGACGACATGACATCATCAGTGATGTAAATAGGTTTTCAATGTAATGAGTCCCGGGATGCAGGGATGGTCTTTTAGAAATGAGTCCCAGGATGCAGGGATGGTCTTTTAGAAATGAGTCCCAGGATGCAGGGATGGTCTTTTAGAAATGAGTCCCAGGATGCAGGGATGGTCTTTTAGAGATGAGTCCCAGGATGCAGGGATGGTCTTTTAGAAATGAGTCCCAGGATGCAGGGATGGTCTTTTAGAAATGAGTCCCAGGATGCAGGGATGGTCTTTTAGAAATGAGTCCCAGGATGCAGGGATGGTCTTTTAGAAATGAGTCCCAGGATGCAGGGATGGTCTTTTAGAAATGAGTCCCAGGATGCAGGGATGGTCTTTTAGAAATGAGTCCCAGGATGCAGGGATGGTCTTTTAGAAATGAGTCCCAGGATGCAGGGATGGTCTTTTAGAAATGAGTCCCAGGATGCAGGGATGGTCTTTTAGAAATGAGTCCCAGGATGCAGGGATGGTCTTTTAGAAATGAGTCCCAGGATGCAGGGATGGTCTTTTAGAGATGAGTCCCAGGATGCAAGGATGGCCTTTTAGAAATGAGTCCCAGGATGCAGGGATGGTCTTTTAGAAATGAGTCCCAGGATGCAGGGATGGTCTTTTAGAAATGAGTCCCAGGATGCAGGGATGGTCTTTTAGAGATGAGTCCCAGGATGCAGGGATAGTCTTTTAGAAATGAGTCCCAGGATGCAGGGATAGTCTTTTAGAGATGAGTCCCAGGATGCAGGGATGGTCTTTTAGAGATGAGTCCCAGGGTGCAGGGATGGCGTTTTAGAAATGAGTCCCACTTCAACGATGTTAGGAGTCATATTTTGACATTTTTTTACAAATTGCAGCATTTAACTCTCATTTAATTTCATATGGACTGGTTATACTTATAATGAGGTTATACTAATAGAAGAAATCATTATTATAACTAAAGCTAGCAAAATAAACTAGAACAGTACAGTAGTGCATCCCGTGGATGGATCGTTGTTTTATTGCGTCCCTTAACTATAAATTGTGTTTTGGGATGCAAAATGCACCCTATTTTAATCTCTGCAACATCACTATGATATCATTCATCATGACATCATTGCATTCATCTCCTTTGTGACAATTACAATTTTACGTCGATGACTATTTTGTTGCACAAAACAATTAACGACGACACATCCTTGCCTGCCCAGAAAGAATGTTAATTTCCTGGAAACGCTACTGATTGCAAGGCTGTCGACTCTCATGACATGAGTTAGGTTTATTTTAGCCCTGGTCCAAGGCTTACAGCGAGCCTCTCTCTGACGCCTTGTGGAAGTACCTTCCACAGCCCTCTGGTCATATTTCCTCTTCCGTGCGCTGTTTTTCTAATACCAGCAAATAAACAAAACGACGAAACCACTCACCGAAACAAAGCCTGCTAGACCTTTGTAAAAGTCTATTCTCCAACCTGGGAAGCGTCTCAGGTCCCCAGTTTCTCTCTAAAATGCACTTTGTGCCATTTTAATAACGCAATGTACCCTGAATTGAACTAGAGTATCCTACACTCGCGAACCGCCAGGATCACATTACTGGCGTTTCGCGAGTGTAGGATATCGTTACTGCAATTCAATTCAGGGTACATTGCGTTATTAAAATGGCACAAAGTGCATTTTAGAGAGAAACTGGGGACCTGAGACGCTTCCCAGGTTGGAGAATAGACTTTTACCTTAAGGTCTAGCAGGCTTTGTTTCGGTGAGTGGTTTCGTCGTTTTGTTTATTTGCTGGTATTAGAAAAACAGCGCACGGGAGAGGAAATATGACCAGAGGGCTGTGGAAGGTACTTCGACAAGGAGTCAGAGAGAGGCTCGCTGTAAGCCTTGGACCAGGGCTAGGTTTATTTATGCAAACCGATACTTTAATGCAGGCTAAAGAGGATAAGTCAAGCTGCAATGTTGGAGAATCTAACATGCTTCATTACAGATTGTAGGACATTTCTGTAGACTTTCTGTAGACTTAGATAGCATTTGATACAGACTTATAGCATGTTCTGTAGACAGCACTATAATTGATACAGACTTATAGCATGTTATGTAGACAGCACTATAATTGCATTGTATGTAGTCATAGCACGTCAGTATAGCATAGTATAGTATATTTTATGTGTATAGTTTCATTATATAGATATTCCACTTACTTTCTTAGCTTACGCATGCATTGTTTCATGATAAATGCTTTTTATGTGATGTATTCCCATGCTTTTTTTGTTCTTGCTTAATGTAAGTCACTCTGGATCAAGAAAAAAAAATCACTTGCAGAGGATGTCTTGACAGAAAGTAGCTCATAACATCTCTACGGTGGATTTTTATGAAAAAAAAAAAAATCTAGAGTTGCAAATTGCGGCTAAGGCACCATGCAGTGCCAATATTGGCACAAAGGAGGGTGATCACTGGCACACTGGCAGACTGTGTGTGAGAGAGTGTTTCTGGTTTTAAATAAACTATTTAAATATAAAAATATAAAATATAAATGAAGTCCCTCAACATTTGTGTGTGTAAATTACATCCTGCATTCTACATGCATTAAAACTGAACTCTGCCCTGAGTCTAATCTAACGATCATTATAACAACGTGAAAGAAAATATTTAAAAATAAGGAAAAAAACTTTATATTTGTGGACAAGCAAAATATGTTGGAATTTTTCCCGTGGTGTCATTATTAAAATTAATTAATGTTGATATGGCACACTGTCACGATCCAGAAGATATTAAACATGGCACTTCATTTAACCCATTTTGGACGGGAACCCCTTTTGGTGTTTTAAACATTATGTTATACTTTAGCTATTGGAAAATAGCAGATCTACAAGCTCATAGCGCGCCACCGAGTGGCGCGCTACGAGCTTGTAGGTCTGCTATTTTTGAAAAAATCGTAAAAATGTGGCGCAAATCTTTGAATAATATATTCTTTCAGAGTGAATGTTTTTAAATCAGGTCTAAATGGGGGTTAAAAAAGGTCGCAGACAGACCCCTGGCATAAAGCACTACACACTAGTTTACAAGAGGGTCCACCTTGCTCAATTCATCATAATATTGATTGATTTAAATATTTATTAACAGTTTGCAGAATTACAGTACATTTTAAGCACAAACTCAATACAAAAAGACTGTTAACTGTGAGTGGACGACCCAATTAAGCATTACACTTGGTTACAAGAGGGTCCACCATGTTCAATTCATCAAAACATTTAGAGACGTACAAATAGACACTTCTATGTAGTTAAAGAACAGTTAAAAAAGCACTACACTATAGTTTACAAGAGGGTCCACCTTGCTCAATTCATCATCATCATAATAATACTCACTGCTGGCTATGGTCCAGGGTACTTTAGACACGAACAGCTCGAACACCTTCTTGGAGTGTCTGCCGGTCGCCGCCATCTTGGATGTCCTTCAAACATTAAACTCTGACCCCTCTGACGTCAACAGCATCAACGTTCAACGTAAAAAAAAAAGGGAAAAAGTCGTCATTGTCACGTGACGCGGAATGCGGAGCTGCGGTTGGTCAGGTTGATAGAACCGAGCACGGAGCAGCAGAAAACAGCAGATCTACAAGCTCACAACGCGTCGCGGCCGCGACGCGTTGTGAGCTTGTAGATCTGCTGTTTTCAGAGGCTTGTTTTCAAGATGGCGGCGCCCATGATGCCGCCGCGGCGTGTCAGAGGAGGAGAAGTATGTATACATTAATTAATTAACACTAATTAACGTGCTTACATTCATTAATTAAACTATACAAACACTACATTAATTCGTAGCCTATTTATGAATAATAATTGTAACGAAGGCTTTCACTCCCTCTCACCTTATATGGGTATTTAATTTGAAGAGAGGAAGCTAGCAAGCATACACACACACACACACACACACACACACACACACACACACACACACACACACACACACACACACACACACACACACACACACACACACACACACACACACACACACGCACGCCCACACGCACGCATACACACACACACACACACACACACACACACACGCACACACAGTCACACTCACAGACACACAGACAGACTCACTGTATGTATCTTTTCCCTTTTTGCTTCCTATATGATGAATTCCTGTTCTGTCCTTTAACTATAATTATAGAAGTGTCTATTTGTTGTGATGAATTGAACACGGTGGACCCTGTTGTAAACAACTTGTGTAGTGCTTAATTGGGTCGTCCACTCACAGTTAACAGTCTTTGTATTGAGTTTGTTCTTGAAATGTATACTGTAATTCTGCAAACTGTTAATAAATATTTCAATCAATCAATCAATCAATCAAAACACACACACACACACACACACACACACACACACACACACACACACACACACACACACACACACACACACACACAGAGAGGAGGGTATCATCATCATGGCATTATCTTACTTTAGCTGATTTATTTATTTATTAACAGTTTGCAGAATTACAGAACAAGTACAACTCAATACAAAAACCGTGAACTGTGATTGGACGACACGATACCATAGAAAAACATCATGTCAAAAAGCTTGCTCAAAAGCACTCACTATAGGTCACCCTATAGTTGCCCACAGAATATTATAACTCCATATATGGAGATTATACCCGGCCGACATATTTATAGTATTATTAACCAATCCATGTCTGACGTCACAATCTCCATATTTGGGGCAGGCTGCATGGCTGATCTAGAGATGCAGTGCAACAAACCATGTACAACCCAGATTCGGCACAAACAAGGGACTAAATTATTTTCGCTCCTATGCCACCAAAATGTGGAACGCCCTACCAACAGTCATTAAGACATGTGAATCCCTTGACTCCTTCAAAACCGCTCTCAAAGGGCACCTACGGATGGCTGCAATTCTAAACTGGCCCCCGTAAAATCTGAATCCCCCCCCCCTTTCCCCCTCACTGTATATGTTTATTTTCCCTTTTTGCTTCCTTTATGATGAATTCCTGTTCTGTTCTTTAACTACATAGAAGTGTCTATTTGTACGTCTCTAAATGTTTTGATGAATTGAACAATGTGGACCCTGTTGTAAACAAGTGTAATGCTCAATTGGGTCGTCCACTCACAGTCTTTGTATTGAGTTTGTGCTTGAAATGTATACTGTAATTCTACAAACTGTTAATAAATATTTCAATCAATCAATCAAAGATCCATATCTATCCGGGATCACGTTGCGGGGGTAACGGTTGTCCCAACAAGAGACCTCGATCTCCTCCTGAGCGACATCATTCATTATAATCCTCTTAATCCCCAGAGACGGCGCCATCCAGTGCTGACATCGTGCTAATGCAGAACTCCTTATATGGACACAGACGGCTGGCGTTGGTCATCGTGACGAGTGTCCATCGCCCAGCCCTTTATAAAGAGTGCTTACAACGCCTCCTGGTGTTCGGACGCAGGCAGTGTTTCTCCTACGCTCCTCCAGGTGCGTTTCATGACAATATTAATAAAGTGTAATTCATTGAGAATTAGCGCGGCACTCTGTGCCGCACTACGAGCTTGTAGATCTGCTATTTTTTGGAAAATGTGTCGCTAATCTTTGAATAATTATATTCTTTCAGAGCGAACGTTTTTAACTCAACTCAACTCTGGTGGGTGGGGGGGGGGGCTGGAACATCATTTTCAGATAGGGGTCCGCGGTCAAAATACAGATAATTCTGGGGGTCCTTCCTTGACGTTAAATAGTTTGAGAACCACTGACATAGAAACATGGGTATTGTACTCTAAATGGATTAATAATACTAATATCATTACATTATTATTATCTAATGAATAGTTTGAAGATGCCGGGAGGAGGAGGAGGAGGAGGAGGAGGAGGAACCGGAACCGAAGACGCGTTCAGGAAGATGTTTAAGTTTTATAAGAGCAGGAATCCTCCTCCTGATCTGAGCAACGTGATTGACTTCTGCAGAGGAACGCACGCTGACAAGGTGTGTGGCGTGTGTGTGTGTGTGTGTGTGTGTGTGTGTGGTAAGATTGAGTCTGTCTGTTTTTTCTTTGCCTTTTTCTTAGATTTCTTAGATGGCTTCATAGACTTGTTGTTGACAGCACTATCAGTGAAATAATGTTTTCTTTTTTTTACACATACCGCTAGCCCTAACTAACCTGACTCAATACTGCCACCGTCTGGTGGAGTCGGGTATAGCCCTAACCGTGCTAACTACCGGGCAACTTTGACGATGGAGAGGGCCATTATATTTATTTCCACACTCACTCCAGAGGGGCCACATTGCATGGATCCCTTAATGTGCCATGCTGCATTGAATGATCTACAGTCCAGACTAAAATTGGCGTTGAAAGTTCCCTTGAGAAGTTTCAAAAGGATCATCTTCGATGTACAATTCAACACCTGCACATGTTTGGATATGTACTAGCCTATGTTCATGTGTGGATATGTACTAGCCTACGTATGTTCATGTTTGGATATGTACTAGCCTATGTTCATGCCTATGTATTTATTATGTCGGTTCAGATCGTGTAGATTGTGTATATGCTGTATTTTGCCCTGCTTCTAAAAAGTAGGACAGGTGACTTGTTGTATTTATGCATAGGTACTTAAAAAACCTATTCTGAACGGGAACCCATTTTGGTGTCAGCATCATGTTATGCTTTAGCTATTGAAAAATAGCAGATCTACAAGTTCATATCACGCCACCGAGTGGCGCGATATGAGCTTGTAGATCTGCTATTTTTTGAAAAATCGAAGAACGACTGACATTTTTTTAGAATCTGATCTCAGGTCAGAATGGTTTTAATCAGACCAGTGTGTGTCCAGTGGAAACCTCGTATGAATCTGATCTCAGGTCAGAATGGGTTAAGGTGTATTATTATGGATGTTGTATTTGCTGGTTCAAAATGTATCATTGATGATGTGGTATTGAAGTGTAATTTATATTTCTGCCTCTTGGCCTTCAGTTCCCACTTGTAAAAGAGACGCAGTCTCAATGTGATATTACTGGTTAAATAAAGGTTAAATAAATGTCGTAGCAAAAATAACCGATCTACAAGTTGCGACGTGTGTGTGTGTGTGTGTGTGTGTGTGTGTGTGTGTGTGTGTGTGCGTGTGCGTGTGCGTGTGTGTGTGTGTGTGTTGACGGACAGGTGGTTCCGGCCAATCTGCAGCCTGCTGCAGTGAGCGACGAGGACGCCAGGAGAGTTGGACTGAGACCGCCGCGGCACTGGAGAGCTTTTAATCTGAAAGGATACCCAGGTGTGTGTTATGGGACTGGAGAGCTTTTAATCTGAAAGGATACCCAGGTGTGTGTTATGGGACTGGAGAGCTTTTAATCTGAAAGGATACCCAGGTGTGTGTTATGGGACTGGAGAGCTTTTAATCTGAAAGGATACCCAGGTGTGTGTTATGGCACTGGAGAGCTTTTAATCTGAAAGGATACCCAGGTGTGTGTTATGGGACTGGAGAGCTTTTAATCTGAAAGGATACCCAGGTGTGTGTTATGGGACTGGAGAGCTTTTAATCTGAAAGGATACCCAGGTGTGTTTTATCTATATAGAGAATAATAATATATATATATTACCTTGTGTTGCTTTACTGTAAAGAGCCTTAAAACCCATTCTGACCTGAGATCAGATTCTAAAAAAATGTCTTCTACGTCCTGACAGTTTTCTGAAAAAGCCGTGTTTCTATGTCAGTCGTTCTTTGGTTTTCCAAAAAATAGCAGATCTACAAGCTCATAGCGCTTGTGTAGGTCTGCTATTTTTTTTTAAATCGTGAAATCTTGTGCAAAATCTTTGAATATATTCTATATTCTTTCAGAGCCAACGATTTTAACTCAAATCTTTGCTTCTGGAGGGGGGGGGGGGGAGGGGGTCCCTGGAACAACATATTTTCAGATGGGGGTCGGCGACCAATTACAGATAATTCTGGGGGTCGTTGACATGAAAACGACTGACAGAAACTTGAGGTTTTTCAGAAAACTGCCAGGATTTAGAAGACATTAGAATGGTTCCCTGCAGGTCTAAATGGGACTGTCTGATAAATAAATGTCCCCCCCCCCCCCCCTCTCCCCTCTCCCCCTCCCCCCCCCCCCCCCCCCCCAACAGGCTTCATCTTCATCTCGAACCCGTTCCTGGCGGAGTCTGACGTGTGGTGGACCCGTCAGTGTCTGAGGACGTACGCCCAGACGCCCAACGTGACCAACCTGGACATGCACATGACCCCCGAGGAGTCACATGACCTCTGGGGCCGCAGCGCGCACGCCATGATGGGGTGAGTCACTTGACCTCTGGGGCCGCAGCGCGCACGCCATGGGGTGAGTCACATGACCTCTGGGGCCGCAGCGCGCACGCCATGATGGGGTGAGTCACATGACCTCTGGGGCCGCAGCGCGCACGCCATGATGTGAGTCACATGACCCCCGAGGATACGCATGACCTCTGGGGGCGGAGCGCACACGCCATGGGGTGAGTTGCGACTCCGCCCACGAGGGCGTTCATTTAAAAAAAAATCCATGCATCGATTTCATTAAAACAGTTTGACTGTTTGCCGGGGCGCCTGATGGAGGGGAAAGGAACTGGTCTCTATACTGCCTCCCCCTGGCCAGCCGGGGCGCCTGATGGAGGGGAAAGGAACTGGTCTCTATACTGCCTCCCCCTGGCCAGCCGGGGCGCCTGATGGAGGGGAAAGGAACTGGTCTCTATACTGCCTCCCCCTGGCCAGCCGGGGCGCCTGATGGAGGGGAAAGGAACTGGTCTCTATACTGCCTCCCCCTGGCCAGCCGGGGCGCCTGATGGAGGGGAAAGGAACTGGTTGGAATAACGTGTTCCTTCCACGCGCTACGTCCAACCAGGGAAACTCCCCCCTGTCAGGTGTAAAGGAGCAACTTGGACACTCAGGCATGAAGGAAGCATGAGTTCAAGTCCGTTGCTCTCCCCTTGTCCCCCATATATGGGGACTAGGTTGGTCTCCCCTTGTCCCCCATATATGGGGACTAGGTTGGTCTCCCCTTGTCCCCCATATATGGGGACTAGGTTGGTCTCCCCTTGTCCCCCATATATGGGGACTAGGTTGGTCTCCCCTTGTCCCCCATATATGGGGACTAGGTTGGTCTCCCCTTGTCCCCCATATATGGGGACTAGGTTGGTCTCCCCTTGTCCCCCATATATGGGGACTAGGTTGGTCTCCTCTTGTCCCCCATATATGGGGACTAGGTTGGTCTCCCCTTGTCCCCCATATATGGGGACTAGGTTGGTCTCCCCTTGTCCCCCATATATGGGGACTACAGTAGGTTGGTCTCTCCTTGTCCCCCATATATGGGGACTAGGTTGGTCTCCCCTTGTCCCCCATATATGGGGACTAGGTTGGTCTCCCCTTGTCCCCCATATATGGGGACTAGGTTGGTCTCCCCTTGTCCCCCATATATGGGGACTAGGTTGCTCTCCCCTTGTCCCTCATATATGGGGACTAGGTTGGTCTCCCCTTGTCCCCCATATATGGGGACTAGGTTGGTCTCCCCTTGTCCCTCATATATGGGGACTAGGTTGGTCTCCCCTTGTCCCTCATATATGGGGACTAGGTTGCTCTCCCCTTGTCCCTCATATATGGGGACTAGGTTGGTCTCCCCTTGTCCCTCATATATGGGGACTAGGTTGGTCTCCCCTTGTCCCCCATATATGGGGACTAGGTTGGTCTCCCCTTGTCCCTCATATATGGGGACTAGGTTGGTCTCCCCTTGTCCCTCATATATGGGGACTAGGTTGGTCTCCCCTTGTCCCCCATATATGGGGACTACAGTAGGTTGGTCTCCCCTTGTCCCTCATATATGGGGACTAGGTTGGTCTCCCCTTGTCCCCCATATATGGGGACTAGGTTGGTCTCTCCTTGTCCCTCATATATGGGGACTAGGTTGGTCTCCCCTTGTCCCCCATATATGGGGACTAGGTTGGTCTCCCCTTGTCCCCCATATATGGGGACTAGGTTGGTCTCTCCTTGTCCCTCATATATGGGGACTAGGTTGGTCTCCCCTTGTCCCCCATATATGGGGACTAGGTTGGTCTCCCCTTGTCCCCCATATATGGGGACTACAGTAGGTTGGTCTCTCCTTGTCCCTCATATATGGGGACTAGGTTGGTCTCCCCTTGTCCCCCATATATGGGGACTAGGTTGGTCTCCCCGTCCCCCATATATGGGGACTAGGTTGGTCTCCCCTTGTCCCTCATATATGGGGACTAGGTTGGTCTCCCCTTGTCCCTCATATATGGGGACTAGGTTGGTCTCCCCTTGTCCCCCATATATGGGGACTACAGTAGGTTGGTCTCCCCTTGTCCCTCATATATGGGGACTAGGTTGGTCTCCCCTTGTCCCCCATATATGGGGACTAGGTTGGTCTCCCCTTGTCCCTCATATATGGGGACTAGGTTGGTCTCCCCTTGTCCCTCATATATGGGGACTAGGTTGGTCTCCCCTTGTCCCCCATATATGGGGACTAGGTTGCTCTCCCCTTGTCCCCCATATATGGGGACTAGGTTGGTCTCCCCTTGTCCCTCATATATGGGGACTAGGTTGGTCTCCCCTTGTCCCTCATATATGGGGACTAGGTTGGTCTCCCCTTGTCCCCCATATATGGGGACTACAGTAGGTTGGTCTCCCCTTGTCCCCCATATATGGGGACTAGGTTGGTCTCCCCTTGTCCCCCATATATGGGGACTAGGTTGCTCTCCCCTTGTCCCCCATATATGGGGACTACAGTAGGTTGGTCTCCCCTTGTCCCCCATATATGGGGACTAGGTTGGTCTCCCCTTGTCCCCCATATATGGGGACTAGGTTGGTCTCCCCTTGTCCCCCATATATGGGGACTAGGTTGGTCTCCCCTTGTCCCCCATATATGGGGACTAGGTTGGTCTCTCCTTGTCCCTCATATATGGGGACTAGGTTGGTCTCCCCTTGTCCCCCATATATGGGGACTAGGTTGGTCTCCCCTTGTCCCCCATATATGGGGACTAGGTTGGTCTCTCCTTGTCCCTCATATATGGGGACTAGGTTGGTCTCCCCTTGTCCCCCATATATGGGGACTAGGTTGGTCTCCCCTTGTCCCTCATATATGGGGACTAGGTTGGTCTCCCCTTGTCCCCCATATATGGGGACTAGGTTGGTCTCTCCTTGTCCCTCATATATGGGGACTAGGTTGCTCTCCCCTTGTCCCCCATATATGGGGACTACAGTAGGTTGGTCTCTCCTTGTCCCTCATATATGGGGACTAGGTTGGTCTCCCCTTGTCCCCCATATATGGGGACTAGGTTGGTCTCTCCTTGTCCCTCATATATGGGGACTAGGTTGGTCTCCCCTTGTCCCCCATATATGGGGACTAGGTTGGTCTCCCCTTGTCCCCCATATATGGGGACTAGGTTGGTCTCTCCTTGTCCCTCATATATGGGGACTAGGTTGGTCTCCCCTTGTCCCCCATATATGGGGACTAGGTTGGTCTCCCCTTGTCCCTCATATATGGGGACTAGGTTGGTCTCCCCTTGTCCCCCATATATGGGGACTAGGTTGGTCTCTCCTTGTCCCTCATATATGGGGACTAGGTTGCTCTCCCCTTGTCCCCCATATATGGGGACTACAGTAGGTTGGTCTCTCCTTGTCCCTCATATATGGGGACTAGGTTGGTCTCCCGCAAACTTTATACCAAAACTTTATCCCCCCCCCACACCTCTGTGCTGGAAATAAAGCAGAGGTTCTGGAGGTTCTGGTTAAAGACATTGTCTCTATTCCCTAACAGCAGCAGAGGTTCTGGAGGTTCTGGAAGACAACCCAAGACCGTCCTGGAGAAACTCCGCTGGGTGACGCTGGGTTACCACTACAACTGGAACACTAAGGTACTGATCTTATCTAACTATTAAATATATCTAATTTATCCCATTCTGACCTGAGATCAGATTCATACCAGGTTTCCACTGGACACACACTGGGTCTGATTAACCCATTCTGACCTGAGATCAGATTCACACAAGGTTTCCAACTGGACACACACTGGTCTGATTAACCCATTCTGACCTGAGATCAGATCTTCGATTTTTCAAAAATAGCAGACCTACAAGCTCATAGCGCGCCACTCGGTGGCGCGCTATGAGCTTGTAGATCTGCTATCTTTCAATAGCTAAAGCATAACATGATGCCAACACCAAAATGGGTTCCCGATCAGAATGGGTTAATCAGAGGCTTTGTAATTAATTAATCTCGATTAATCGCATATCATTATTTGACCCGAGTAAAGTGAGAGCCATTTTTTCAAATGGATTTTGGTATACTAGTGAATCAATGAATAGTGAATAGTGAATAGAATGCTTTCTTAGCTTTCTTTGTAGTTGTTACGTCCCCACCAAAGAGGTCCAGGTGTTATTTGTAGTCGTTACGTCCCCACCAAAGAGGTCCAGGTGTTATTTGTAGTTGTTACATCCCCACCAAAGAGGTCCAGGTGTTATTTGTAGTTGTTACGTCCCCACCAAAGAGGTCCAGGTGTTATTTGTAGTTGTTACGTCCCCACCAAAGAGGTCCAGGTGTTATTTGTAGTTGTTACGTCCCCACCAAAGAGGTCCAGGTGTTATTTGTAGTTGTTACGTCCCCACCAAAGAGGTCCAGGTGTTATTTGTAGTTGTTACGTCCCCACCAAAGAGGTCCAGGTGTTATTTGTAGTCGTTACGTCCCCACCAAAGAGGTCCAGGTGTTATTTGTAGTTGTTACGTCCCCACCAAAGAGGTCCAGGTGTTATTTGTAGTTGTTACGTCCCCACCAAAGAGGTCCAGGTGTTATTTGTAGTTGTTACGTCCCCACCAAAGAGGTCCAGGTGTTATTTGTAGTTGTTACGTCCCCACCAAAGAGGTCCAGGTGTTATTTGTAGTCGTTACGTCCCCACCAAAGAGGTCCAGGTGTTATTTGTAGTTGTTACGTCCCCACCAAAGAGGTCCAGGTGTTATTTGTAGTTGTTACGTCCCCACCAAAGAGGTCCAGGTGTTATTTGTAGTCGTTACGTCCCCACCAAAGAGGTCCAGGTGTTATTTGTAGTCGTTACGTCCCCACCAAAGAGGTCCAGGTGTTATTTGTAGTTGTTACGTCCCCACCAAAGAGGTCCAGGTGTTATTTGTAGTCGTTACGTCCCCACCAAAGAGGTCCAGGTGTTTTTTGTAGTTGTTACGTCCCCACCAAAGAGGTCCAGGTGTTATTTGTAGTCGTTACGTCCCCACCAAAGAGGTCCAGGTGTTATTTGTAGTTGTTACGTCCCCACCAAAGAGGTCCAGGTGTTATTTTGTGCAAAAGCTCCTTATTGGCTATTTCCCCTACCATAAGCCCTAAATGAATTGCATTGCATTGAATGGGAATTGAATGGGGCTATGGGGTGTTGTGCTAATTCGCTTATTTCCATCAAAATAAGTAGTAAAGTGTCCCGCTTGGGATATTATTTACATTATGAAGAGAGGATATATACAAAGAAATTATAATTTTGAGCGATGGAAATAAGCGAATTAGCACAACACCCCATAGCCCCATTCAAGTCCCATTCAATTCAATGCAATTCATTGAGGGCTTATGGTAGGGAAAATAGCCAATAAGGAGCTTTTGCACAAAATAAATAACACCTGGACCTCTTTGATGGGGACGTAACAACTACAAAGAAAGGTAAGAAAGCCTTTTAGTATGGAATTCTCCTTTAAGCAATAAAACGTTGTTTTTGTAGTAATAATAGGGGACTTATCTCAAATTTAATAATTTATATAGAGCTTTTCTGAGTACCCAAAAATGCTTTACAAGGGCGACATGATAAATCAAAAACAACTTTATTAGGGGAAAAACACAAAGGAATTATATAAATTAAATAGCTGGGGAATTCAATATTGAAGCTTTGGATGGTGGGGGCATGTCTCTGAGAGTTTGTCACAAATATGTGACATGACCATAAGAAAACACCTCTGTGTTTCTTCCGTGGACATACAGTAACAGCCATAACTCAAGACCCACTTCTACAACATTGCCTTTAATTGATCTTGTATTTTTTGTTATTCATGTCCTCACTGTACTGCATTACTGCTTGTTTTTTAATGTCGTTGCCTTGCTTTTCTTTTATTCTCCATTGTTCTGTAAAGCACTTTGAGCTGCATTTCATGTCATGAAAGGTGCTATACAAATAAAGTTTTATTATTATTATTATTATTATAACAGATTTGACATTTGATTTGGCCATAACCGTTTAGTTAGAAACCATGTCATCTGGTCGGGTCCTTGAACTGCTACTGGGAGTTGGAATAACGTTAGCTCTGATCCATAGTGTTAGAAGGAGGAAAGTAGGCTTTAATAACGTTAGCTCTGATCCATAGTGTTAGAAGGAGAAAAGTAGGCTTTCACATCACTTTTTTGTGCTAAAAACGAGGGGCTGCACAGCCTGCATTTCCGCGGGTGTGAGGGGAAAGGATCAAATTACGTACCATACAACTCCTGAGTCCCAATTACGCTATGGAGCAGAGCTACTGTTGATTGACGTTAGCTTCCAGGCTAGGCTCGGTGCAACATGTTTCGCATCGAGCCGATACTGGAGGCTTGACGAGGTGTGGTGATATGCGAATTCTTTATTGAATAATTGCACACAACTGTGCTGTAATCCACGCTATCATCGGATAGCCCTTTAAATCCTATTTCCAATCCACGGGGACAAGCAAAGTGATGGGAAAGGAACTGGTCTCTATACCGCCTCCCCCTGGCCAGCCGGGGCGCCTGATGGAGGGGAAAGGAACTGGTCGGAATAACGTGTTCCTTCCACGCGCTACGTCCGGCCGGGGAAACTCCCCCCCCCCCCCCCATGTCGGGTGAAAAGAAGCAGCTTGGACTCCTCATGCATAGAAGAAAGCATGAGGTCAGTCCGTTTCTTTTTTGAAGAGCCAGCTAAGACAAAATGACATCATGCTTGTTTTAATCAGACCAGTGTGTGTCCAGTGGAAACCTCGTATGAATCTGATCTCAGGTCAGAATGGGTTAATCAGACCAGTGTGTGTCCAGTTGGAAACCTTGTGTGAATCTGATCTCAGGTCAGAATGGGTTCATCAGACCAGTGTGTGTCCAGTGGAAACCTCGTATGAATCTGATCTCAGGTCAGAATGGGTTAATAAACTGCATTGTGTTGTTTTTAAACAGACGTACTCGGCAGATCACCACTCGGCGTTCCCCGGCGCCCTCCAGTGGTTGTCGGGCCACGTTGCGGCCGTGTGCGGCTTCGCGGGATTCAGGGCCGAGGCGGGAATCCTCAACTACTACCACTCTGACTCCTCCCTCGGGATCCATGTGGACGAGGCCGAACTGGACCTCAGCAGACCGCTACTGTCCTTCAGGTAATTATAATAGAGCTGGGACTCGATTAAAAAAATGAATCTAATTAATCAGAGGCTTTGTAGTTAATTAATCTAGATTAATCGCATTTTAATCGCTTATCATTATTTCACCCACGAACTAGTGAATCAATGAATAGTGAATACATAAGTTTAAGCAATAAAACATTGTTTTTGTAGTAATAGGGGTAATAATTCTTTATTGAATAATTGCACACAACTGTGCTGTAATCCACGCTACCATCGGATAGCCTTTTAAATCCTATTTCCAATCCACGGGGACAAGCAAAGTGATCTCAGCGGCTTCCCCCAGTCTGGTGAACTGTCTGCGGTTTCTGGTGGTGTTATTGTCTGAAGAGGACACGGACACTTGGTGCGCAGGTCCGTCTGAAAACTGTCCAGTGACAACGTTCCGCGGTGAAAGAATTTGTGCGATTAAAATGCGTTAATTTTTTTAATGCATTCATTTTTCTGTAGTTAATTAATCGCAATGAATCGATAAACCGTGCGTTTTGATGTATATATTGATGTATATATTGTATATATATACATATATTGCGAGGCTTTGGTAAACCGTGCGGCCGGCCATAGAGGTCAAAGTTTTGCGTATTGATGATCATATTGATGATCATATTGATGATCATATTGATGTTTCGGATTTCAACCTGTGTTTCTGTCATTGCATGGCAGGCACCCAGAATAAATAATGGACCTTGATATGAAAAAAACACTGATAGCCCATTGTCTGATCAACGTTGTGTGTGTGTGTGTGTGTCTCTCTCTCTCTCTCTCTCTCTCTCTCTCTCTCTCTCTCTCTCTCTCTCTCTCTCTCTCTCTCTCTCTCTCTCTCTCTCTCTCTCTCTCTCTCTCTCTCTCCTCATTGATTGACGGGGCAGTTTCGGCCAATCGGCTGTCTTCCTGCTGGGCGGGCCTTGCCGGGAGGCCCCGCCCAGCGCCATGTTCATGCACAGCGGTGACATCATGGTGATGTCAGGGCCGTCCCGCCTTCTCTACCACGCTGTGCCCTGCATCCTGGGGCCCCCCCCGGGCCCCTCCCCCTCACCGGGCCCCTCCCCCTCACCGGGCCCCTCCCCCTCCCCGGGCCCCTCCCCCTCCCAGGGCCCCTCCCCCTCACCGGGCCCCTCCCCCTCACCGGGCCCCTCCCCCTCACCGGGCCCCTCCCCCTCCCCGGGCCCCTCCCCCTCCCCCTCCCCAGGCCCCTCCCCCTCCCTGGGCCCCTCCCCCTCACCGGACCCCTCCCCCTCCCCGGGCCCCTCCCCCTCACCGGGCCCCTCCCCCTCCAGCCAGGGACCGCCCCTGGGCCCCTCCCCCTGCAGCCAGGGACCGGCCCCAGAGGAAACGGCCCCAGAGGGAGGGTCTCTCCTGGGCCCGGTGTCAGAGGAGGAGCGGGCGGTCTGCCGGGCGTACATGCAGAACTCCAGGGTCAACATGACGGTCAGACAGGTGCTGGGGCCGGGGCAGAGTCTAGAGGGGCCCCAGGGGCCCGGGCAGAGTCTAGAGAGGCCCCAGGGGCCCGGGCAGAGTCTAGAGAGGCCCCAGGGGCCCGGGCAGAGTCTAGAGAGGC
>NC_139718.1:1406093-1416093 GCF_964188405.1 Protomyctophum parallelum | reverse complement strand
CAAAGCGAGCAGGCCGGCGGTGGAAGACCTTAGGGGGGGGCGGTTTGGGACATATTTAGGCAGGCAGTCATGTAGGTAGGAAGGTTTGGGACATATTTAGGCAGGCAGTCATGTAGGTAGGAAGGTTTGGGACATATTTAGGGAGGCAGTCATGTAGGTAGGAAGGTTTGGGACATATTTAGGGAGGCAGTCATGTAGGTAGGAAGGTTTGGGACATATTTAGGGAGGCAGTCATGTAGGTAGGAAGGTTTGGGACATATTTAGGCAGGCAGTCATGTAGGTAGGAAGGTGCGAGACCATTGAGAGCTTTATAGACAAGTAAAATAATTTTAAAATCAATCCTAAAAACAACCGGAAGCCAGTGCAGTGATGCCAAAACTGGAGTAATATGTTCTCTCATCTTAGTTCTATAGTTAAAACTCTGGCTGCTGCATTTTGGACAAGTTGTAATCTGTCAGTTGTTTTCTTAGGCAGTCCTGAAAAAAGTGCATTGCCGTAATCAAGCCGAGAAAAAACTGTAAATCGCTCTGGATTATCGTTACCATCGATTATTTAGCGTCTGCTAAATGCCTAAATTGTAAATTGTGTCGCAGTCCCCGCTGAGCGGCCGATGAGTGGCCCAGAAGATCATTTCCAATTCATTTTTTCCCCATACAGTAGACGTTTCAGAAAGTTTGTATTTAAAGGAGAATTCCATGCTAGAAGGCTTTCTTACCTTTCTTTGTAGTTGTTACGTCCCCACCAAAGAGGTCCAGGTGTTATTTGTAGTTGTTACGTCCCCACCAAAGAGGTCCAGGTGTTATTTGTAGTCGTTACGTCCCCACCAAAGAGGTCCAGGTGTTATTTGTAGTCGTTACGTCCCCACCAAAGAGGTCCAGGTGTTATTTTGTGCAAAAGCTCCTTATTGGCTATTTCCCCTACCATAAGCCCTAAATGAATTGCATTGAATTGAATGGGACTTGAATGGGGCTATGGGGTGTTATGCTAATTCGCTTATTTCCATCGCTCAAAATTATAATTCTTTTGTATATATCCTCTCTTCATAATGTAAATAATATCCCAAGTGGCACACTTTACTACTTCTTTCGATGGAAATAAGCGAATTAGCACAACACCCCATAGCCCCATTCAATTCCCATTCAATTCAATGCAATTCATTGAGGGCTTATGGTATAGGGGAAATAGCCAATAAGGAGTTTTTGCACAAAAAAACACCTGGACCTCTTTGGTGGGGACGTAACAACTACAAATAACACCTGGACCTCTTTGGTGGGGACGTAACAACTACAAATAACACCTGGACCTCTTTGGTGGGGACGTAACAACTACAAATAACACCTGAACCTCTTTGGTGGGGACGTAACAACTACAAATAACACCTGGACCTCTTTGGTGGGGACGTAACAACTACAAATAACACCTGGACCTCTTTGGTGGGGACGTAACAACTACAAATAACACCTGGACCTCTTTGGTGGGGACGTAACGACTACAAATAACACCTGGACCTCTTTGGTGGGGACGTAACAACTACAAATAACACCTGGACCTCTTTGGTGGGGACGTAACAACTACAAATAACACCTGGACCTCTTTGGTGGGGACGTAACAACTACAAATAACACCTGGACCTCTTTGGTGGGGACGTAACAACTACAAATAACACCTGGACCTCTTTGGTGGGGACGTAACAACTACAAAGAAATGTAAGAAAGCCTTCTAGCATGGAATTCTCCTTCAACCCATTTTGGCCGGGAAAACATTTTGGTGTCGGCATCATGTCGTGCTTTAGCTATTCAAAAATAGCAGATCTACAAGCTCATATCGCGCCACCGAGTGGCGCGATACGAGCTTGTAGGTCTGCTATTTTTGAAAAATCAAAGGCACTTTTAGAATCTGATCTCAGGTCAGAATGGATTAATAATGAAACTGTCAGGATGTAATAGACATTTCTAGAATCTGATCTCAGGTCAGAATGGGGTTAAAGACCTGTAAACCTCGGACAAGGACAACTCGGATGGTGACAACATCACGACAATAATCAAAAATGTTTGGGCTGAACAAACAGTTACAAAGAAGAAGAAAATGGCAGGCTACAACACACTTTGTTGTTTTTCTTCTTTCTAATTACAAAGAACAAAGAATTGTGTTTATTTTCATGATTTGTACTGTCCGAGTTGGCTTTAAACAAGGCTTAGAATGTTCTGGGCGGGAACCCATTTTGGTGTTTTAAAGGTATATTCAGTGATTTCACTTCATTCAAATATCACTTATTCTTTTGTTTTGTTGTGATAATCCTCTCTACTATAGAGTGTGCTGGCCATATAAGGAGTTCCTCCCTGTCCCCAGTTAACCCCTGGGGGTCAAAATACCTTAGGTTTCGTTTTTGGCTCTCTATCCTGATTGGATGAAAGGCTTTGGGTCCCAGCCAAAAACGAAACCTAAGGTTTTTTGAGTGAAATCACTGAATATACCTTTAAGCATTATGTTATACTTTCGCTATTGAAAAATAGCAGATCTACAAGCTCGTAGCTTTGAGCACTTGGAAAAGCGCTATAAAAATGCAATTCATTATATATATATATATATATATATAAGCATTCAATGAACCAACGACCTATAAGCATTCAATATAAACCAACAGTGATGTCTTGGAATCAATTCTATGACGTGGCATAGACGGATGCTTTGATTGGTCGAATACTTTAATAACAGCTTGCAAAACACTACAGCGGTGCAGTTACTGTACAACCATGCTAAAAAAGAAACCACTGTTGTGGTCCTACAGTATGTATTCAATTCATCAAGACTTATCGGGAAGGGTTGGAGGCGTTGTTGAGTCGACTCCCTCTCTGGCTTCAGGACAGGAGGGTTGGAGGCGTTGTTGAGTCGACTCCCTCTCTGGCTTCAGGAGAACAGGAGGGTTGGAGGCGTTGTTGGGTCGACTCCCTCTCTGGCTTCAGGAGGACAGGAGGGTTGGAGGCGTTGTTGGGTCGACTCCCTCTCTGGCTTCAGGAGGACAGGAGGGTTGGAGGCGTTGTTGAGTCGACTCCCTCTCTGGCTTCAGGACAGGAGGGTTGGAGGCGTTGTTGAGTCGACTCCCTCTCTGGCTTCAGGAGAACAGGAGGGTTGGAGGCGTTGTTGAGTCGACTCCCTCTCTGGCTTCAGGAGAACAGGAGGGTTGGAGGCGTTGTTGGGTCGACTCCCTCTCTGGCTTCAGGACAGGAGGGTTGGAGGCGTTGTTGGGTCGACTCCCTCTCTGGCTTCAGGAGAACAGGAGGGTTGGAGGCGTTGTTGAGTCGACTCCCTCTCTGGCTTCAGGACAGGAGGGTTGGAGGCGTTGTTGGGTCGACTCCCTCTCTGGCTTCAGGAGGACAGGAGGGTTGGAGGCGTTGTTGAGTCGACTCCCTCTCTGGCTTCAGGACAGGAGGGTTGGAGGCGTTGTTGGGTCGACTCCCTCTCTGGCTTCAGGAGGACAGGAGGGTTGGAGGCGTTGTTGGGTCGACTCCCTCTCTGGCTTCAGGACAGGAGGGTTGGAGGCGTTGTTGAGTCGACTCCCTCTCTGGCTTCAGGAGAACAGGAGGGTTGGAGGCGTTGTTGAGTCGACTCCCTCTCTGGCTTCAGGAGAACAGGAGGGTTGGAGGCGTTGTTGAGTCGACTCCCTCTCTGGCTTCAGGAGAACAGGAGGGTTGGAGGCGTTGTTGAGTCGACTCCCTCTCTGGCTTCAGGAGGACAGGAGGGTTGGAGGCGTTGTTGGGTCGACTCCCTCTCTGGCTTCAGGAGAACAGGAGGGTTGGAGGCGTTGTTGGGTCGACTCCCTCTCTGGCTTCAGGAGGACAGGAGGGTTGGAGGCGTTGTTGAGTCGACTCCCTCTCTGGCTTCAGGAGAACAGGAGGGTTGGAGGCGTTGTTGAGTCGACTCCCTCTCTGGCTTCAGGAGAACAGGAGGGTTGGAGGCGTTGTTGGGTCGACTCCCTCTCTGGCTTCAGGAGGACAGGAGGGTTGGAGGCGTTGTTGAGTCGACTCCCTCTCTGGCTTCAGGAGAACAGGAGGGTTGGAGGCGTTGTTGAGTCGACTCCCTCTCTGGCTTCAGGAGAACAGGAGGGTTGGAGGCGTTGTTGAGTCGACTCCCTCTCTGGCTTCAGGAGAACAGGAGGGTTGGAGGCGTTGTTGAGTCGACTCCCTCTCTGGCTTCAGGAGGACAGGAGGGTTGGAGGCGTTGTTGGGTCGACTCCCTCTCTGGCTTCAGGACAGGAGGGTTGGAGGCGTTGTTGAGTCGACTCCCTCTCTGGCTTCAGGAGAACAGGAGGGTTGGAGGCGTTGTTGGGTCGACTCCCTCTCTGGCTTCAGGAGAACAGGAGGGTTGGAGGCGTTGTTGAGTCGACTCCCTCTCTGGCTTCAGGAGAACAGGAGGGTTGGAGGCGTTGTTGAGTCGACTCCCTCTCTGGCTTCAGGAGGACAGGAGGGTTGGAGGCGTTGTTGGGTCGACTCCCTCTCTGGCTTCAGGACAGGAGGGTTGGAGGCGTTGTTGAGTCGACTCCCTCTCTGGCTTCAGGAGAACAGGAGGGTTGGAGGCGTTGTTGAGTCGACTCCCTCTCTGGCTTCAGGAGAACAGGAGGGTTGGAGGCGTTGTTGAGTCGACTCCCTCTCTGGCTTCAGGAGAACAGGAGGGTTGGAGGCGTTGTTGAGTCGACTCCCTCTCTGGCTTCAGGAGGACAGGAGGGTTGGAGGCGTTGTTGGGTCGACTCCCTCTCTGGCTTCAGGAGAACAGGAGGGTTGGAGGCGTTGTTGGGTCGACTCCCTCTCTGGCTTCAGGAGGACAGGAGGGTTGGAGGCGTTGTTGAGTCGACTCCCTCTCTGGCTTCAGGAGAACAGGAGGGTTGGAGGCGTTGTTGAGTCGACTCCCTCTCTGGCTTCAGGAGAACAGGAGGGTTGGAGGCGTTGTTGGGTCGACTCCCTCTCTGGCTTCAGGAGGACAGGAGGGTTGGAGGCGTTGTTGAGTCGACTCCCTCTCTGGCTTCAGGAGAACAGGAGGGTTGGAGGCGTTGTTGAGTCGACTCCCTCTCTGGCTTCAGGACAGGAGGGTTGGAGGCGTTGTTGAGTCGACTCCCTCTCTGGCTTCAGGAGAACAGGAGGGTTGGAGGCGTTGTTGAGTCGACTCCCTCTCTGGCTTCAGGAGAACAGGAGGGTTGGAGGCGTTGTTGGGTCGACTCCCTCTCTGGCTTCAGGACAGGAGGGTTGGAGGCGTTGTTGGGTCGACTCCCTCTCTGGCTTCAGGAGAACAGGAGGGTTGGAGGCGTTGTTGAGTCGACTCCCTCTCTGGCTTCAGGACAGGAGGGTTGGAGGCGTTGTTGGGTCGACTCCCTCTCTGGCTTCAGGAGGACAGGAGGGTTGGAGGCGTTGTTGAGTCGACTCCCTCTCTGGCTTCAGGACAGGAGGGTTGGAGGCGTTGTTGGGTCGACTCCCTCTCTGGCTTCAGGAGGACAGGAGGGTTGGAGGCGTTGTTGGGTCGACTCCCTCTCTGGCTTCAGGACAGGAGGGTTGGAGGCGTTGTTGAGTCGACTCCCTCTCTGGCTTCAGGAGAACAGGAGGGTTGGAGGCGTTGTTGAGTCGACTCCCTCTCTGGCTTCAGGAGAACAGGAGGGTTGGAGGCGTTGTTGAGTCGACTCCCTCTCTGGCTTCAGGAGAACAGGAGGGTTGGAGGCGTTGTTGAGTCGACTCCCTCTCTGGCTTCAGGAGGACAGGAGGGTTGGAGGCGTTGTTGGGTCGACTCCCTCTCTGGCTTCAGGAGAACAGGAGGGTTGGAGGCGTTGTTGGGTCGACTCCCTCTCTGGCTTCAGGAGGACAGGAGGGTTGGAGGCGTTGTTGAGTCGACTCCCTCTCTGGCTTCAGGAGAACAGGAGGGTTGGAGGCGTTGTTGAGTCGACTCCCTCTCTGGCTTCAGGAGAACAGGAGGGTTGGAGGCGTTGTTGGGTCGACTCCCTCTCTGGCTTCAGGAGGACAGGAGGGTTGGAGGCGTTGTTGAGTCGACTCCCTCTCTGGCTTCAGGAGAACAGGAGGGTTGGAGGCGTTGTTGAGTCGACTCCCTCTCTGGCTTCAGGAGAACAGGAGGGTTGGAGGCGTTGTTGAGTCGACTCCCTCTCTGGCTTCAGGAGAACAGGAGGGTTGGAGGCGTTGTTGAGTCGACTCCCTCTCTGGCTTCAGGAGGACAGGAGGGTTGGAGGCGTTGTTGGGTCGACTCCCTCTCTGGCTTCAGGACAGGAGGGTTGGAGGCGTTGTTGAGTCGACTCCCTCTCTGGCTTCAGGAGAACAGGAGGGTTGGAGGCGTTGTTGGGTCGACTCCCTCTCTGGCTTCAGGAGAACAGGAGGGTTGGAGGCGTTGTTGAGTCGACTCCCTCTCTGGCTTCAGGAGAACAGGAGGGTTGGAGGCGTTGTTGAGTCGACTCCCTCTCTGGCTTCAGGAGGACAGGAGGGTTGGAGGCGTTGTTGGGTCGACTCCCTCTCTGGCTTCAGGACAGGAGGGTTGGAGGCGTTGTTGAGTCGACTCCCTCTCTGGCTTCAGGAGAACAGGAGGGTTGGAGGCGTTGTTGAGTCGACTCCCTCTCTGGCTTCAGGAGAACAGGAGGGTTGGAGGCGTTGTTGAGTCGACTCCCTCTCTGGCTTCAGGAGAACAGGAGGGTTGGAGGCGTTGTTGAGTCGACTCCCTCTCTGGCTTCAGGAGGACAGGAGGGTTGGAGGCGTTGTTGGGTCGACTCCCTCTCTGGCTTCAGGAGAACAGGAGGGTTGGAGGCGTTGTTGGGTCGACTCCCTCTCTGGCTTCAGGAGGACAGGAGGGTTGGAGGCGTTGTTGAGTCGACTCCCTCTCTGGCTTCAGGAGAACAGGAGGGTTGGAGGCGTTGTTGAGTCGACTCCCTCTCTGGCTTCAGGAGAACAGGAGGGTTGGAGGCGTTGTTGGGTCGACTCCCTCTCTGGCTTCAGGAGGACAGGAGGGTTGGAGGCGTTGTTGAGTCGACTCCCTCTCTGGCTTCAGGAGAACAGGAGGGTTGGAGGCGTTGTTGAGTCGACTCCCTCTCTGGCTTCAGGAGAACAGGAGGGTTGGAGGCGTTGTTGAGTCGACTCCCTCTCTGGCTTCAGGAGAACAGGAGGGTTGGAGGCGTTGTTGAGTCGACTCCCTCTCTGGCTTCAGGAGAACAGGAGGGTTGGAGGCGTTGTTGGGTCGACTCCCTCTCTGGCTTCAGGAGGACAGGAGGGTTGGAGGCGTTGTTGGGTCGACTCCCTCTCTGGCTTCAGGAGGACAGGAGGGTTGGAGGTGTTGTTGAGTCGACTCCCTCTCTGGCGTCAGGAGGACAGGAGGGTTGGAGGCGTTGTTGGGTCGACTCCCTCTCTGGCTTCAGGACAGGAGGGTTGGAGGCGTTGTTGAGTCGACTCCCTCTCTGGCTTCAGGAGAACAGGAGGGTTGGAGGCGTTGTTGGGTCGACTCCCTCTCTGGCTTCAGGAGGACAGGAGGGTTGGAGGCGTTGTTGAGTCGACTCCCTCTCTGGCTTCAGGACAGGAGGGTTGGAGGCGTTGTTGAGTCGACTCCCTCTCTGGCTTCAGGAGAACAGGAGGGTTGGAGGCGTTGTTGAGTCGACTCCCTCTCTGGCTTCAGGAGAACAGGAGGGTTGGAGGCGTTGTTGAGTCGACTCCCTCTCTGGCTTCAGGAGAACAGGAGGGTTGGAGGCGTTGTTGGGTCGACTCCCTCTCTGGCTTCAGGAGGACAGGAGGGTTGGAGGCGTTGTTGAGTCGACTCCCTCTCTGGCGTCAGGAGGACAGGAGGGTTGGAGGCGTTGTTGGGTCGACTCCCTCTCTGGCTTCAGGAGGACAGGAGGGTTGGAGGCGTTGTTGGGTCGACTCCCTCTCTGGCGTCAGGAGGACAGGAGGGTTGGAGGCGTTGTTGGGTCGACTCCCTCTCTGGCGTCAGGAGAACAGGAGGGTTGGAGGCGTTGTTGGGTCGACTCCCTCTCTGCCGCGGCTTCAGTTTATCTGTTGATTTATAAACACAAAACACATCATTTCAACACTCTAGTGCAGGGGGGGGGGAACTTTGACGATGGCGAGGGCCAATATATTTCCACACTCACTCCAGTGGGGGCCACAGTGCATGTTACTGTCTCACTCCAGTGGGGGCCACAGTGCATGTTACTGTCTCACTCCAGTGGGGGCCACAGTGCATGTTACTGTCTCACTCCAGTGGGGGCCACAGTGCATGTTACTGTCTCACTCCAGTGGGGGCCACAGTGCATGTTACTGTCGTAGCAAAAATAGCCGTTTTGAGCTTGTAGATCGGCTATTTTTGCTATATTTGAATTGAAAACCTGAATAATGTTTTGCTATTTGCTATAAATTAAATTACATTTTGCACAGATAGCTAGGGCCGCCCGAGCCGGCGACCTTTGGGGTCGCCACAGCGGCCAAAATGGCCACCATTAAAGGGACACTTCACCCTTTTTGCAAAAAAATATATGTTAATGACATTTAGAAGCTTTAGAACACTTTCCTGGGGGTCTTTATGTGTGTAATATGTGGTTTTAGATATTTTAGATTGTAGCAGTGAGCCCAGTGTCTCTGATGTCATGGACACTGGGCTCACTTCCTTCCTGGACTACATGTTGTCTCAGTAAGACAGCTCTCCCCCTATCCACAAGGAGGAGCAGTGCACCAAAGAATTATGGGATTTGTAGTCCAGGAAGGTATTGAGACCAGTGTCCATGACATCAGAGACAACAGGCTCACTGCTACAATCTAAAATAACTAAAACCACATATTACACACATAAAGACCCCCAGGAAAGTGATCTAAAGCTTCTAAACGTCATTAACATATATTTTTTTGCAAAAAGGGTGAAGTGTCCCTTTAACTTCCTATATAAGGCAAAACAGGTCTACATTTCATTATGCCACCCCCTTGCCAGGGGGTGGCAGGGATCTCTCCCTGCCACCCCCTTGCCAGGGGGTGGCAGGGAGAGATCCCTGCCACCGCTCCGCCACCATGAGACGTACTGGGGTTAAAGGAGCGAAACGTTGATGAATGGTGGTCCTCAGCTGATGACCCGTTTAGGCCCACAAAGGTGTTCAGTGAGGTGTCACAGCACACCTGTTCAAAAGGCACTGGAGGAGGTGCGTCAGGCAGCAATGCCCAGCAGGAATACCATCACCTGTATCTGATATGGGCAGTTCAGAAACCCGTCCACCAGTGACATCATCGTTAGGCAGAGATTACAAAATATATATATATTTAGATTTTTATTATCGTGAGAACAACGTTTCGGGAATAGAAAACCCGCCATTTCTATCAGCTTGAAAGTCCCCATCGATGATGTCACTGGTGGACAGGTTTCACTCATTGTGCAGAAAGTCATCATTTCAAGTTTTCAAATGTATAACAAAAATGTATGAAAATAGCAGATCTACAAGCTCACAGTGAGTTGCATTGCGAGCTTGTTGATCGGCTGAAATGGTTAGTCCTCCCGTATGTGTTGTGATAATAATTAAAAAAAAATCTACAGTAAACATAAAGTGAAGTAAACATAAAGTGAAGTAAAAGTATAATATTTGGCTCTGAGACGTTAGTGGAGCATAGAAGTAAAAGTATTGGACATTGGAAATACTCAAGTAAGCTACAAATACCTCACAATTGTAATTAAATATGGAGTGCCATGGTTCCCCCCCCCCCCCCCTAAAACATGATCATCAGGTACTATGATTTTTTGATGTGGCCAAACCCACTGGTTGATTAAAGGGATAGTTCAGATTTTGTTTAACTTAAAGATGGAATGAGTGCCACATTTTTTCTATTTTTCCAGTTTTTCATGTGTCTATGAGGTTACAGTACTTCATTAGACACCCTGGAGTCTACTGTATGTGTCTATGAGGTGACAGTACTTCATTAGACACCCTGGAGTCTACTGTATGTGTCTATGAGGTGACAGTACTTCATTAGACAGACTGGAGTCTACTGTATGT